>NC_069503.1:892279973-892579973 GCF_027579735.1 Bombina bombina | reverse complement strand
ATCTAGACATATGATACAGTTTCTTAAAGATTAACTCCTACTATATTTATATCCTTTTGGATATAGTCTGTATCCTGATGGACTCTATCTATCTCTACCTTATTTACTATTTATTTAGAGTTTATAAATTCTTTTGCCTCATTAGCATCACTTAATGTAAGCCTATTGCCATTCTCTTCAACTATGATTTTGGCTGGATATATCATACGAGCTTTTAAACCTTTTCGGATCATTAGTGTGCATATGGGAGCCATGCTCTTCCTTTTTTGAGACGTCTCCATAGAAAAGTCTTGAAATAACAAGATCTTTTTCCCCCTATAATAAGTGTATCTATTTTCCTAAACAGTTTTAATAATTCTAATTTGTCTTGATGTCTTAATAATTTAAAAATACACATTCTGGGTCTTGGGTTGTTTTCAATAGGTCTCCTGGGGCCTATTCTATGGGCTCTTTCAATAGGGAGAGGAAGGCAATGAGCAGGAAATCCTAGTGCTTGAGGCAGAGTCTTACTAGTAAATTCCATTAGATCAGCATACTCTTGGGTTTCTGGTAATCCAACTATTCTTATATTGTTACGTCTGGAGCGATCTTCCAGATACTCCAGACGAGCTTGCATATTTTGGATTTTAGATATTTGTGTGGTTAAGGCTGATTCTTGCGAGTTAACTAGATCCTCTAGGTCTGAGACTCTATTCTCGACCTCGGTCATCTTGCTGGCAAACTGTTTTACCTCAGTATTTAATGTAACTAGTTCAGAAGAAATACCAGATAGTTCTTTTTTAATCATGTCGAATTGTGGGGAGTAGAGATTACTTAGCTGCGCTACTAGGGTTTGCATGTCAAAAGGGGGTGGAGGTGTTTCAATGCAATGAGAACTAGTATCGGTGACCCTGGTTCTCTTATCTTTAGATTTAGCAGGCATTATGGGAGAGTGATGTTTTACCTGAGTGACAAATTTTTCCATTTAAGTGCGTGCGTGCGTGCGTGCCAAAAAAAAAAAAATAATAATAAAAGAAACAAAAAGTGATTGTGGTGTAGGAAATAGTGAGAAAAAAAGAACACCAAAGACCACCTATCGGTGGATATGTTTGTTTGTTTTTTGTTTCCCCTTAGTGTAGGGATTGGTGAAGTGCTACTATCCCCTAAGGCAGAGCTTTCCAAACTTTTCATCTTGGTGACACACTTTTTAGACCTACATCATTTTGTGACACAGTAAATCAGTTGTACTAGCAAAGAGGTTAAACTAACTTGTTTTAAGAGATACGGACACATACATAAATGATATAATAACTAAATGTATTTACAAGTAACAGTTTGTAAGTATGTGCAATAATTAAAAAAAGTTTATAATAACTACACCAATAGCTACTTACTATTTTAATTGGATGTATGAGGTTGATGGGATGAACACAATTTCTGAATATTTGGTGGAATATTAGATAAAGACACATTTCATCATCAAGCATTTTTAAGCTTCCACTTCCTATCCATATATCAAGAGCAGGAGCAGCCATGCACTACTGGGAGTTAGCTGCAAAAAAAAACCCCACTGACTTCAGCTCAGCGTTTAAGCTGCCGTCCTCAGAGCTTGGTGAGTCTGATTGACTACTGCCCATTCTGCAAACACACTGCTGTCCCACTTACTGACTACACATGCAGTCACGAGCCAATTAGGGAGAGTACATGTGCAGTCAAGAGCCAATGTGCCGCCAAAGCCACCAATTGGAATAGTTTCAGTTCCCACTGAGCTGCACCAATAGGTTAAAATGATCTGTGACCCCTAGGTATCAATCGCGTGTCAACCATGTGATATGTGTAGCAGGCAGGCGGAAAGTCAGAAACCCAAACATTTATTTTTTTTTAAATGAAATTTAAAAAAATGTGTGCTGAAGCAGGGACACACCTACACACTGCTGCCGACACACAGTTTGGAAAGCACTGCCCTAAGGGATTATACTGAGGTGCTAATGTGCATGTATCCCTGGGTGCTTAATGAGCCTGCATCCAGTTATTATTGTATTTTCAATACCAAGTCTCACCTACACCACTACTGAGCCCTTTGCCTGGGTATTTAACTACGAAGTCCCTTTAAATTTAAGGGAATTTAACTGGGTTTTTCCAAACTGGAAATTTAACCTTCCCCTTTTTTCCTCCTTTCTCCCCCCTTTTTCTCTCCCTTTTTCCTCTTTTTTTTTCCTCTTTTGCCTTATCCTTTAATATACTGGGATGCTAATCAAGACACAGAGTATTATACAGGATAACCAGAATTGTATAGTAAATAGCATAGAATTGTTCTTAACTTAATACCCCAGTTTATATCGAGTTACATAGGCAAGATCCTAATTAGGTAAAATAGACCCTCTAGTAAGTTAATACATGCAACAACAGTGCCCTGAAAAGAGAGAACCATGACATAGGAACAAAATACAGGATTCCACGGTTACTAACGTTAACCCCTTAATAGATACAATTATTGCAACTATAACCAGGGGATTACACCTCCTTTTCAGAAGCATAGCCCAACATATATTGGATTCTGTCCTCCTCTTTTTTTCTTTTTTTTTTTGAGAGAGAGCCTGCTAACAAGTTCCCATATAATAATCCAGGCTGTAGCAGATAAAAATATCAGGCAGTCAATTTTAGTTCTGCTATCCCAAAGAAAGGTACAGTCAACACCCTTTTATGCTATATACTGGGGCAGCAATGGATATCCTGGGATCTGTTAAAGCACCAATTTGAATTTTGAATGAGAGATAGCAACCGTTGTCAAATAGGAACATACAGATAAGAACCAATTGAGGACAATTTGTATCAAGCACAGAGTCAGATTTCAAGCCGGGATCTTACCACCACGATCTCCAGAAGTGTCTGGCATAGCAGATCCAGGGGCCTGAATTAATATACATAATAAATCTGAGAAAACTTTTTGTCAAAATTTATATAAATTGATATCTAACATACCCTAACAAGTGGTGCAATATTGTTAAGCTATTTGGGGCACATAAGGGCATTGTTTATTGCCAAAAACGTTTTGTCTCATAACAGAAAAATTGTTGCGCTTTTATTATTTAAAGGCGCAGTACATTGTTTAGTTCAAACATTTTTAATATATGTTTTGACTTCAGAGTGCTATATACCAAGCATAAAACAACAATTACTACTATTGCTAGTCTGTTTAACATGTCTGAACTTGAGGAAATTACTTGTTCTATGTGTTTGGATGCCATTGTGGAACCCCCTCTTACTTTTTGTCCCTCATGTACTGAAAGGGCCTTACAATGTAAAGAGCACATTTTCTTTAAGGAAAATATGTCTAAAGATGCCTCTCAGTCTGATGAGAATCAGGGTATGCCGCTACTGTCTCCCCAAGCGCCCACCCAAGAGACGCTGGGTTCTTCAACCGCGTCTACTTCATTTACTCTGCAGGATATGGCTGCAGTTATGTCATCTACCCTTACAGAGGTGTTATCTAAGTTGCCAGTGTTACAGGGCAAACGCAGCAGGACAGAAGTCAATTTGAATACTGCGACCTCTGATGCTTTGTTGGCTATTTCCGATGTACCCTCACAGGGATCTGATTTGGGGGTCAGGGAACTTCTGTCTGAAGGGGAACTTTCCGATTCGGGAAGTGTTGTTACCTCAGACACGGACGTCATGTCCTTTTGATTTAAGCTTGAACACCTCCGCCTGTTGCTTCGGGAGGTCTTAGCGACTCTGGATGACTGTGACTATTGTGGTACCACCAGAGAAATTGTGTAAGATGCACAAATACTTAGAGGTGCCTGCTAACTCTGATGTTTTTCCGGTTCCTAAGAGAATCTCAGAAATTATTACATGGGAATGGGAAAGACTGGATATCCTGTTCTCACCTGCTCCTAATTTTAAGAAAATGTATCCCATATCTGACACTATTCGGGACCCTTGGCAAACAGTCCCTAAGGTGGAGGGACCTATATCTACCCTGCCTAAGCGTACAACTATTCCTATTGAGGACAGTTGTGCTTTCAAGGACCCTATGGATAAGAAATTGGAGGGTCTTCTAAAAAAGTTATTTATTCATCAGGGTTTCCTTTTACAACCAACAGCCTGCATTGTACCAGTTACCACTGCGGAGGCTTTCTGGTTTGACGCCTTAGAAGAGTCTCTTAAGACTGAGACTCCTTTAAAGGAAATTCTAGATAGAATTAAGGCTCTTAAACTGGCTAATTCTTTTATTACGGACGCCGCCTTTCAGATTGCCAAGTTGGCGGCTAAGAATGCTGGATTTGCCATTTTAGCACGTAGAGCGTTATGGTTAAAGTCTTGGTCTGCTGATTTGTCATCTAAGTCAAAGCTTTTGGCTATTCCTTTCAAAGGGAAAACCCTATTTGGGCCTGACTTGAAAGAAATCATCTCTGACATTACGGGAGGTAAGGGTCATCTCCTACCTCAGGATAAAGCAGCTAAACTCATGGGTAAACAAAATAATTTTTGTTCCTTTCGGAACTTCAAAGGAGTCCCTGCTTCTTCTTCCGCAAAACAGGAAGGGAATTTTGCACAAGCCAAGGCTGTCTGGAGACCCAACCAGGCTTGGAAGAAAGGTAAACAACCCAAGAAGCCCACTGCTGCTCCCAAAACAGCATGAAGGGGCGGCCCCCGATCCGGGACCGGATCTAGTAGGGGGCAGACATTCTTTCTTTGCCCAGGCTTGGGTAAGAGATGTTCAGGACCCCTGGACACTGGAAATTGTGTCCCAAGGGTATCAACTAGAATTCAAAAGTTCTCTCCCAAGGGGGAGGTTTCTTCTTTCATGATTGTCTGTAGACCAGATAAAAAGAGAGGCATTCTTACATTGTGTAAAAGACCTCTCTACTATGGGAGTAATTCGTCCCGTTCCAATACTGGAACAGGGGCAGGGGTTTTTCTCAAACCTTTCCGTGGTTCCCAAAAAAGAGGGAACGTTCAGACCCATTTTAGATCTCAAGACTCTAAACAAGTTTCTCAGAGTCCCATCTTTCAAGATGGAGACTATTCGAACAATTCTACCATTGATCCAGGAGGGTCAATATATGACTACCGTGGACTTGAAGGATGCATACCTTCATATTCATATCCACAAGGATCATCATCAGCTCTTAA
This sequence comes from Bombina bombina, assembly GCF_027579735.1. NCBI lineage: Eukaryota > Metazoa > Chordata > Amphibia > Anura > Bombinatoridae > Bombina > Bombina bombina. The sequence continues at coordinate 892,574,855 of NC_069503.1, read as the reverse complement.
GGTTTGCCTTCCTGGACAAAAAAATTCAGTTCGTGGCTCTTCCCTTCGGGTTGGCCACAGCACCCAGGATCTTCACAAAGGTTCTAGGGTCCCTTCTGGCGGTTCTCAGGCCGCGGGGTATTGCAGTGGCACCTTATCTAGACGATATTCTGATCCAGGCGTCGTCTTACCATCTGAAAAAGTCTCATACAGACATGGTTCTGTCCTTTCTGAGGACTCACAGGTGGAAAGTGAATCTAGAAAAGAGTTTGTTAATTCCACTTACCAAGGTTCCCTTCCTGGGAGCTCTAATAGATTCCATATCCATGAAAATTTTCTTGACAGAGGTCAGAAAGTTAAAGATTCTGAATACATGCCGAGCCCTTCAGTCCAATCCTCGGCCATCAGTGGCTCAGTGCATGGAAGTAATTAGATTGATGGTGGGGGCAATGGACATCATTCCGTTTGCTCGTTTTCATCTCAGATCGCTGCAGCTGAACATGCTCAGGCAGTGGAATGGAGATTATGCAAATTTGTCTCCTCAGATAGTTCTGGATCAGGAGACGAGAGACTCTCTTCTTTGGTGGTTGTCGCCGGATCATCTGTCCCAATGGACGTGCTTCCGCAGACCCTCATGGGTGATAGTGACAACTGACGCCAGCCTTCTAGGTTGGGGTGCAGTCTGGAATTCCCTGAAGGCTCAGGGTGTGTGGACTCGGTCAGAGTCTCTTCTTCCAATCAATATTCTGGAATTGAGAGCGATATTCAATGCGCTTCAGGCTTGGCCTCAGTTGGCTTCGGCCAAATTCATCCGTTTTCAGTCGGACAACATCACGACTGTGGCTTACATCAATCATCAGGGAGGAACAAGAAGTTCCTTAGCGATGACAGAAGTATCCAAGATAATTCAGTGTGCGGAGGCTCACTCTTGTTATCTGTCAGCAATCTACATCCCAGGAGTGGACAACTGGGAGGCGGACTTTTTAAGCAGACGTTTCATCTGGGGGAGTGGGAACTCCATCCGGAGGTCTTTGCCACCCTGATTCACAAATGGGGCAGACCGGAATTGGATTTGATGGCATCTCGTCAGAATGCCAAGCTTCTGAGATACGGATCCTGGTCAAGGGATCCTCAGGCCGAATTGATAGATGCCTTGGCAGTGCCTTGGTCATTCAACCTAGCTTATGTGTTTCCACCGTTTGCTCTCCTTCCCCGGGTGATTGCTCGGATCAAACAGGAGAAGGCTTCAGTAGTGCTAATCGCGCCTGCATGGCCTCGCAGGACTTGGTATGCCGATCTAGTGGATATGTCTCCTCTGCCGCCGTGGAAGCTTCCATTGTGGCAGGACCTTCTCATTCAGGGACCCTTCCAACTCCCAAATCTAGTTTCTCTGCAACTGACTGCTTGGAGATTGAATGCTTGATTTTGTCTAAGCGGGGGTTCTCTAATTCGGTCATTGATACTTTGATTCAGGCACGTAAGCCTGTTACTAGAAAGATATACCATAAGATATGGCATAAATATCTTTATTGGTGTGAATCCAAGGGTTACTCATGGAGTAGAGTTAGGATTCCCAGGATTCTGGCTTTTCTCCAAGAAATATTGGAGATAGGGTTATCAGCGAGTTCCTTAAAGGGACAAATCTCTGCTTTCTTTCATGTAATTAGCAAGAGTCCATGAGCTAGTGACGTATGGGATATACATTCCTACCAGGAGGGGCAAATTTTCCCAAACCTCAAAATGCCTATAAATACACCCCTCACCACACCCACAAATCAGTTTTACAAACTTTGCCTCCCATGGAGGTGGTGAAGTAAGTTTGTGCTAGATTCTTTGTTGATATGTGCTTCGCAGCAGGCTGGAGCCCGGTTTTCCTCTCAGTGTGCAGTGAATGTCAGAGGGATGTGAAGAGAGTATTGCCTTTTTTAATTCAATGATCTCCTTCTACGGGGTCTATTTCATAGGTTCTCTGTTATCAGTCGTAGAGATTCATCTCTTACCTCCCTTTTCAGATCGACGATATACTCTTATATATACCATTACCTCTACTGATTCTCGTTTCAGTACTGGTTTGGCTTTCTACTACATGTAGATGAGTGTCCTTGGGTAAGTAAGTCTAATTTATGTGACACTCTAAGCTATGGTTGGGCACTTTTATATAAAGTTCTAAATATATGTGTTTAAACATTTATTTGCCATGATTCAGGATGTTCAACATTCCTTATTTCAGACAGTCGGTTTCATTATTTGGGATAATGCATTTGAATATCAATTTTTCTTATCTTAAAATTTGACTTTTTTTCCTGTGGGCTGTTAGGCTCGCGGGGGCTGACAATGCTTCATTTTATTGCGTCATTCTTGGCGCGGACTTTTTTGGCGCAAAAATTTTCCTTGTCATTTCCGGCGTCATACTTGTCGCCGGAAGTTGCGTCATTTTTTTACGTTTTTGCACCAAAAATGTTGGCGTCACCGGATGTGGCGTCATTTTTGGTGCTTAAAGCATTTAGGCGCCAAATAATGTGGGCGTCATTATTGTCTCCACATTATTTAAGTCTCATTGTTTATTTGCTTCTGGTTGCTAGAGGCTTGTTCATTGGCATTTTTTCCCATTCCTGAAACTGTCTTTTAAGAAATTTGATCAATTTTGCTTTATATGTTGTTTTTTCTATTACATATTGCAAGATGTCTCAGATTGACCCTGAATCAGAAGATACTTCTGGAAAATTGCTGCCTGATAATGGATCTACCAAAGTTAAGTGCATTTGTTGTAAACTTGTGGTAACTGTTCCTCCGGCTGTTGTTTGTAATGAATGTCATGACAAGCTTATTAATGCAGATAATGTTTCCTTTAGTAATGTTCCATTACCTGTTGCTGTTCCATCAACATCTAATATTCAGGGTGTTCCTGTTAACATAAGAGATTTTGTTTCTAAATCTATTAAGAAGGCTATGTCTGTTATTCCTCCTTCTAGTAAACGTAAAAGGTATTTTAAAACTTCTAATTTTTCAGATGAATTTTTAGATGAACATCATCATTCTGATTCTGATAATGATTCTTCTGTTTCAGAGGATTCTGTTTCAGAGGTTGATACTGATAAATCTTCATATTTATTTAAAATGGAATTTATTCGTTCTTTGCTTAAAGAAGTCTTAATTGCATTAGAAATAGAGGATTCTGGTCCTCTTGATACTAAATCTAAACGTTTGAATACGGTTTTTTAAACCTCCTGTAGTTATTCCAGAGGTTTTTCCCGTCCCTGATGCTATTTCTGAAGTAATTTCCAGGGAATGGAATAATTTGGGTAATTCATTTACTCCTTCTAAACGGTTTAAGCAATTATATCCTGTGCCTTCTGACAGATTAGAGTTTTGGGACAAAATCCCTAAGGTTGATGGGGCTATCTCTACTCTTGCTAAACGTACTACTATTCCTACGGCAGATAGTACTTCCTTTAAGGATCCTTTAGATAGGAAAATTGAATCCTTTCTAAGAAAAGCTTACTTATGTTCAGGTAATCTTCTTAGACCTGCTATATCTTTGGCGGATGTTGCTGCAGCTTCAACTTTCTGGTTGGAAGCTTTAGCACAACAAGTAACAGATCATAATACTCATAGCATTGTTAATCTTCTTCAACATGCTAATAATTTTATTTGTAATGCCATCTTTGATATCATTAGGGTTGATGTCAGGTATATGTATTTAGCTATTTTAGCTAGAAGAGCTTTATGGCTTAAAACTTGGAATGCTGATATGTCTTCTAAGTCAACTTTGCTTTCCCTTTCTTTCCAGGGTAATAAATTGTTTGGTTCACAGTTGGATTCTATTATTTCAACTGTTACTGGGGGGAAAGGAACTTTTTTACCACAGGATAAAAAATCTAAAGGTAAATTTAGGTCTGCTAATCGTTTTCGTTCCTTTCGTCACAATAAGGAACAAAAGCCTGATCCTTCCCCTACAGGAGCGGTATCAGTTTGGAAACCATCTCCAGTCTGGAATGAATCCAAGCCTTTTAGAAAGCCAAAGCCAGCTCCCAAGTCCACATGAAGGTGCGGCCCTCATTCCAGCCCAGCTGGTAGGGGGCAGATTACGATTTTTCAAAGAAATTTGGATTAATTCGATTCACAATCTTTGGATTCAGAACATTGTTTCACAAGGGTACAGAAAAGGCTTCAAGATAAGGCCTCCTGCAAGAAGATTTTTTCTTTCCCGTGTCCCAATAAATCCAGTGAAGGCTCAAGCATTTCTGAAATGTGTTTCAGATCTAGAGTTGGCTGGAGTAATTATGCCAGTTCCAGTTCTGGAACAGGGGCTGGGGTTTTACTCAAATCTCTTCATTGTACCAAAGAAGGAGAATTCCTTCAGACCGGTTCTGGATTTAAAAATATTGAATCGTTATGTAAGGATACCAACATTCAAAATGGTAACTATAAGGACTATTCTGCCTTTTGTTCAGCAAGGGCATTATATGTCCACAATAGATTTACAAGATGCATATCTGCATATTCCGATTCATCCAGATCACTATCAGTTTCTGAGATTCTCTTTTATAGACAAGCATTACCAGTTTGTGGCTCTGCTGTTTGGCCTAGCAACAGCTCCAAGGATTTTTACAAAGGTTCTCGGTGCCCTTCTATCTGTAATCAGAGAACAGGGTATTGTGGTATTTCCTTATTTGGACGATATCTTGGTACTTGCTCAGTCTTCACATTTAGCAGAATCTCATACGAATCGACTTGTATCGTTTCTTCGAGAACATGGTTGGAGGATCAATTTAGAGTTCGTTGATTCCTCAGACAAGGGTAACCTTTTTAGGTTTCCAGATAGATTCAGTGTCCATGACTCTGTCTCTGATGGACAACAGACGTCTGAAATTGGTTTCAGCTTGTCGAAACCTTCAGTCTCAATCATTCCCTTCGGTAGCCTTATGCATGGAAATTCTAGGTCTTATGACTGCTGCATCGGACGCGATCCCCTTTGCTCGTTTTCACATGCGACCTCTTCAGCTTTGTATGCTGAACCAGTGGTGCAGGGATTATACAAAGATATCTCATTTAATATCTTTAAAACCGATTGTACGACACTCTCTGACGTGGTCGACAGACCACCATCGTTTAGTTCAGGGGGCTTCTTTTTTTCTTCTGACCTGGACTGTGATCTCAACAGATGCAAGTCTGACAGGTTGGGGAGCTGTATGGGGGTCTCTGACAGCACAAGGGGTTTGGGAATCTCAGGAGGCGAGATTACCAATCAACATTTTGGAACTCCGTGCAATTTTCAGAGCTCTTCAGTCGTGGTTTCTTCTAAATAGAGAGTCGTTCATTTGTTTTCAGACGGACAATGTCACTACCGTGGCATATGTCAATCATCAAGGAGGGACTCACAGTCCTCTGGCTATGAAAGAAGTATCTCGAATACTTGTATGGGCGGAATCCAGCTCCTGTCTAATTTCTGCGGTTCATATCCCAGGTATAGACAATTGGGAAGCGGATTATCTCAGTCGCCAAACGTTACATCCGGGCGAATGGTCTCTTCACCCAGAGGTATTTCTTCAGATTGTTCAAATGTGGGGACTTCCAGAAATAGATCTGATGGCTTCTAATCTAAACAAGAAGCTTCCCAGGTATCTGTCCAGATCCAGGGATCCTCAGGCGGAAGCAGTGGATGCATTGTCACTTCCTTGGAAGTATCATCCTGCTTATATCTTTCCGCCTCTAGTTCTTCTTCCAAGAGTGATTTCCAAGATTCTAAAGGAGCGTTCGTTTGTTCTGCTGGTGGCTCCAGCATGGCCTCACAGGTTTTGGTATGCGGATCTTGTTCGGATGGCTACTTGCCAACCATGGACTCTTCCGTTAAGACTAGACCTTCTATCGCAAGGTCCTTTTTTCCATCAGGATCTCAAATCCTTAAATTTGAAGGTATGGAGATTGAACGCTTGATTCTCAGTCATAGAGGTTTCTCTGACTCCGTAATTAATACTATGTTACAGGCTCGTAAATCTGTATCTAGGAAGATATATTATCGAGTCTGGAAGACTTGCATTTCTTGGTGTTCTTCTCATCATTTTTCTTGGCATTCTTTTAGAATTCCTAGAATTTTACAGTTTCTTCAGGATGGTTTGGATAAAGGTTTGTCTGCAAGTTCCTTGAAAGGACAAATCTCTGCTCTTTCTGTTCTTTTTCACAGAAAGATTGCTAGTCTTCCTGATATTCATTGTTTTGTACAGGCTTTGGTTCGTATAAAACCTGTTATTAACCCCTTAATGGCCACAATGTACCCTGTATGTCACTGGTCGTTAAGGGTTTTTTCAGGACATAATAGCACAAGTCTAGCAAGAACACACTATGGGGGGTAGTTATCAAGCCGTCAACCTCAAATACGCTGGAATTCCGCAGCGTATTTGTGGCGAGGCTGATTCGCCTTAGTTATCAAAGGCTCGAGACCGGCAAAAGTAGAATTTTGTGACGTAAGCATCGATCCGCCGGACTCAGTCCGACACAGATCGATTCTTACGTCACTCCAGATGTTCCGCACACAAGTGCGGCACATTCTCACTACTTTTGCTAGCTATCATAAAACTAGCAGGTACGCTCGGCACTTTTACGGCCCAGCGTACCTGGTTTTCAATCCGCCACCCCTGGAGGCGGCGGATCCCATAGGAATCAATGGGAGTCTGACCATAGCGAAAGTACAAGTTCGCTGCTGACAGACATCCCATTGATTTCTATGGGAGCTGTCTGCACCTAACACCCTAACATGTACCCCGAGTCTAAACACCACTAATCTGACCCCCCCTACACCGCCGCAACTAAATAAAGTTATTACCCCCTAAACCTCTTTGTTGATATGTGCTTCGCAGCAGGCTGGAGCCCGGTTTTCCTCTCAGTGTGCAGTGAATGTCAGAGGGATGTGAAGAGAGTATTGCCTTTTTTAATTCAATGATCTCCTTCTACGGGGTCTATTTCATAGGTTCTCTGTTATCAGTCGTAGAGATTCATCTCTTACCTCCCTTTTCAGATCGACGATATACTCTTATATATACCATTACCTCTACTGATTCTCGTTTCAGTACTGGTTTGGCTTTCTACTACATGTAGATGAGTGTCCTTGGGTAAGTAAGTCTAATTTATGTGACACTCTAAGCTATGGTTGGGCACTTTTATATAAAGTTCTAAATATATGTGTTTAAACATTTATTTGCCATGATTCAGGATGTTCAACATTCCTTATTTCAGACAGTCGGTTTCATTATTTGGGATAATGCATTTGAATATCAATTTTTCTTATCTTAAAATTTGACTTTTTTTCCTGTGGGCTGTTAGGCTCGCGGGGGCTGACAATGCTTCATTTTATTGCGTCATTCTTGGCGCGGACTTTTTTGGCGCAAAAATTTTCCTTGTCATTTCCGGCGTCATACTTGTCGCCGGAAGTTGCGTCATTTTTTTACGTTTTTGCACCAAAAATGTTGGCGTCACCGGATGTGGCGTCATTTTTGGTGCTTAAAGCATTTAGGCGCCAAATAATGTGGGCGTCATTATTGTCTCCACATTATTTAAGTCTCATTGTTTATTTGCTTCTGGTTGCTAGAGGCTTGTTCATTGGCATTTTTTCCCATTCCTGAAACTGTCTTTTAAGAAATTTGATCAATTTTGCTTTATATGTTGTTTTTTCTATTACATATTGCAAGATGTCTCAGATTGACCCTGAATCAGAAGATACTTCTGGAAAATTGCTGCCTGATAATGGATCTACCAAAGTTAAGTGCATTTGTTGTAAACTTGTGGTAACTGTTCCTCCGGCTGTTGTTTGTAATGAATGTCATGACAAGCTTATTAATGCAGATAATGTTTCCTTTAGTAATGTTCCATTACCTGTTGCTGTTCCATCAACATCTAATATTCAGGGTGTTCCTGTTAACATAAGAGATTTTGTTTCTAAATCTATTAAGAAGGCTATGTCTGTTATTCCTCCTTCTAGTAAACGTAAAAGGTATTTTAAAACTTCTAATTTTTCAGATGAATTTTTAGATGAACATCATCATTCTGATTCTGATAATGATTCTTCTGTTTCAGAGGATTCTGTTTCAGAGGTTGATACTGATAAATCTTCATATTTATTTAAAATGGAATTTATTCGTTCTTTGCTTAAAGAAGTCTTAATTGCATTAGAAATAGAGGATTCTGGTCCTCTTGATACTAAATCTAAACGTTTGAATACGGTTTTTTAAACCTCCTGTAGTTATTCCAGAGGTTTTTCCCGTCCCTGATGCTATTTCTGAAGTAATTTCCAGGGAATGGAATAATTTGGGTAATTCATTTACTCCTTCTAAACGGTTTAAGCAATTATATCCTGTGCCTTCTGACAGATTAGAGTTTTGGGACAAAATCCCTAAGGTTGATGGGGCTATCTCTACTCTTGCTAAACGTACTACTATTCCTACGGCAGATAGTACTTCCTTTAAGGATCCTTTAGATAGGAAAATTGAATCCTTTCTAAGAAAAGCTTACTTATGTTCAGGTAATCTTCTTAGACCTGCTATATCTTTGGCGGATGTTGCTGCAGCTTCAACTTTCTGGTTGGAAGCTTTAGCACAACAAGTAACAGATCATAATACTCATAGCATTGTTAATCTTCTTCAACATGCTAATAATTTTATTTGTAATGCCATCTTTGATATCATTAGGGTTGATGTCAGGTATATGTATTTAGCTATTTTAGCTAGAAGAGCTTTATGGCTTAAAACTTGGAATGCTGATATGTCTTCTAAGTCAACTTTGCTTTCCCTTTCTTTCCAGGGTAATAAATTGTTTGGTTCACAGTTGGATTCTATTATTTCAACTGTTACTGGGGGGAAAGGAACTTTTTTACCACAGGATAAAAAATCTAAAGGTAAATTTAGGTCTGCTAATCGTTTTCGTTCCTTTCGTCACAATAAGGAACAAAAGCCTGATCCTTCCCCTACAGGAGCGGTATCAGTTTGGAAACCATCTCCAGTCTGGAATGAATCCAAGCCTTTTAGAAAGCCAAAGCCAGCTCCCAAGTCCACATGAAGGTGCGGCCCTCATTCCAGCCCAGCTGGTAGGGGGCAGATTACGATTTTTCAAAGAAATTTGGATTAATTCGATTCACAATCTTTGGATTCAGAACATTGTTTCACAAGGGTACAGAAAAGGCTTCAAGATAAGGCCTCCTGCAAGAAGATTTTTTCTTTCCCGTGTCCCAATAAATCCAGTGAAGGCTCAAGCATTTCTGAAATGTGTTTCAGATCTAGAGTTGGCTGGAGTAATTATGCCAGTTCCAGTTCTGGAACAGGGGCTGGGGTTTTACTCAAATCTCTTCATTGTACCAAAGAAGGAGAATTCCTTCAGACCGGTTCTGGATTTAAAAATATTGAATCGTTATGTAAGGATACCAACATTCAAAATGGTAACTATAAGGACTATTCTGCCTTTTGTTCAGCAAGGGCATTATATGTCCACAATAGATTTACAAGATGCATATCTGCATATTCCGATTCATCCAGATCACTATCAGTTTCTGAGATTCTCTTTTATAGACAAGCATTACCAGTTTGTGGCTCTGCTGTTTGGCCTAGCAACAGCTCCAAGGATTTTTACAAAGGTTCTCGGTGCCCTTCTATCTGTAATCAGAGAACAGGGTATTGTGGTATTTCCTTATTTGGACGATATCTTGGTACTTGCTCAGTCTTCACATTTAGCAGAATCTCATACGAATCGACTTGTATCGTTTCTTCGAGAACATGGTTGGAGGATCAATTTAGAGTTCGTTGATTCCTCAGACAAGGGTAACCTTTTTAGGTTTCCAGATAGATTCAGTGTCCATGACTCTGTCTCTGATGGACAACAGACGTCTGAAATTGGTTTCAGCTTGTCGAAACCTTCAGTCTCAATCATTCCCTTCGGTAGCCTTATGCATGGAAATTCTAGGTCTTATGACTGCTGCATCGGACGCGATCCCCTTTGCTCGTTTTCACATGCGACCTCTTCAGCTTTGTATGCTGAACCAGTGGTGCAGGGATTATACAAAGATATCTCATTTAATATCTTTAAAACCGATTGTACGACACTCTCTGACGTGGTCGACAGACCACCATCGTTTAGTTCAGGGGGCTTCTTTTTTTCTTCTGACCTGGACTGTGATCTCAACAGATGCAAGTCTGACAGGTTGGGGAGCTGTATGGGGGTCTCTGACAGCACAAGGGGTTTGGGAATCTCAGGAGGCGAGATTACCAATCAACATTTTGGAACTCCGTGCAATTTTCAGAGCTCTTCAGTCGTGGTTTCTTCTAAATAGAGAGTCGTTCATTTGTTTTCAGACGGACAATGTCACTACCGTGGCATATGTCAATCATCAAGGAGGGACTCACAGTCCTCTGGCTATGAAAGAAGTATCTCGAATACTTGTATGGGCGGAATCCAGCTCCTGTCTAATTTCTGCGGTTCATATCCCAGGTATAGACAATTGGGAAGCGGATTATCTCAGTCGCCAAACGTTACATCCGGGCGAATGGTCTCTTCACCCAGAGGTATTTCTTCAGATTGTTCAAATGTGGGGACTTCCAGAAATAGATCTGATGGCTTCTAATCTAAACAAGAAGCTTCCCAGGTATCTGTCCAGATCCAGGGATCCTCAGGCGGAAGCAGTGGATGCATTGTCACTTCCTTGGAAGTATCATCCTGCTTATATCTTTCCGCCTCTAGTTCTTCTTCCAAGAGTGATTTCCAAGATTCTAAAGGAGCGTTCGTTTGTTCTGCTGGTGGCTCCAGCATGGCCTCACAGGTTTTGGTATGCGGATCTTGTTCGGATGGCTACTTGCCAACCATGGACTCTTCCGTTAAGACTAGACCTTCTATCGCAAGGTCCTTTTTTCCATCAGGATCTCAAATCCTTAAATTTGAAGGTATGGAGATTGAACGCTTGATTCTCAGTCATAGAGGTTTCTCTGACTCCGTAATTAATACTATGTTACAGGCTCGTAAATCTGTATCTAGGAAGATATATTATCGAGTCTGGAAGACTTACATTTCTTGGTGTTCTTCTCATCATTTTTCTTGGCATTCTTTTAGAATTCCTAGAATTTTACAGTTTCTTCAGGATGGTTTGGATAAAGGTTTGTCTGCAAGTTCCTTGAAAGGACAAATCTCTGCTCTTTCTGTTCTTTTTCACAGAAAGATTGCTAGTCTTCCTGATATTCATTGTTTTGTACAGGCTTTGGTTCGTATAAAACCTGTTATTAACCCCTTAATGGCCACAATGTACCCTGTATGTCACTGGTCGTTAAGGGTTTTTTCAGGACATAATAGCACAAGTCTAGCAAGAACACACTATGGGGGGTAGTTATCAAGCCGTCAACCTCAAATACGCTGGAATTCCGCAGCGTATTTGTGGCGAGGCTGATTCGCCTTAGTTATCAAAGGCTCGAGACCGGCAAAAGTAGAATTTTGTGACGTAAGCATCGATCCGCCGGACTCAGTCCGACACAGATCGATTCTTACGTCACTCCAGATGTTCCGCACACAAGTGCGGCACATTCTCACTACTTTTGCTAGCTATCATAAAACTAGCAGGTACGCTCGGCACTTTTACGGCCCAGCGTACCTGGTTTTCAATCCGCCACCCCTGGAGGCGGCGGATCCCATAGGAATCAATGGGAGTCTGACCATAGCGAAAGTACAAGTTCGCTGCTGACAGACATCCCATTGATTTCTACACCGCCGCAACTAAATAAAGTTATTACCCCCTAAACCGCCACTCCCGGAGCCCACCGCAAGCTACTCTATACATATTAACCCCTAAACCGCCGCTCCCGGAGCCCACCGCAACTATAATAAATGTATTAACCCCTAAACCGCCGCTCCCTGAACCCGCCGCAACCTATATTAAACCTATTAACCCCTATCCTGCCCCCCCTACACCGTCGCCACCTATATTAAACCTATTAACCCCTATCCTGCCCCCCCTACACCGTCGCCACCTATATTAAACTTATTAACCCCTAATCTGCCCCCCCTACACCGTCGCCACCTATAATAAATTTATTAACCCCTATCCTGCCCCCCACTACGCCGCCGCCGCCACTGTAATAAAATGATTAACCCCTAAACCTAAGTCTAACCCTAACGCCCCCCTAACTTAAATATTAATTAAATAAATCTAAATAAATTAACTCTTATTAACTAAATTAATCCTATTTAAAACTAAATACTTACCTTTAAAATAAACCCTAATATAGCTACAATATAAATAATAATTATATTCTAGCTATCTTAGGATTTATATTTATTTTACAGGTAACTTTCAATTTATTTTAACCATGTACAATAACTATTAAATAGTTATTAACTATTTAATAGCTTACCTAGCTAAAATAAAGAGAAATGTACCTGTGAAATAAATCCTAACCTAAGTTACAATTACACCTAACACTACACTATACTTTAATAAATTATTCCTATTTAAAAATAAATACTTACCTGTAAAATAAACCCTAAGATAGCTACAATGTAATTAATAATTATATTATAGCTATCTTAGGATTTATATTTATTTTACAGGTAACTTTGTATTTATTTTAGCTAGTTAGAATAGTTATTAAATAGTTATTAACTATTTAATAACTACCTAGCTAAAAGAAATACAAAATTACCTGTAAAATAAATCCTAACCTAAGTTACAATTAAACCTAATACTACACTATCATTAAATTAACTAAATAAACTACCTACAAATAACTACAATTAAATACAATTACATAAACTAACTAAAGTACAAAAAATAAAAAAAGCTAAGTTACAAAAAATAAAAAATTAAGTTACAAACATGTTAAAAATATTACAACAATTTTAAGCTACTTACACCTAATCTAAGCCCCCTAATAAAATAACAAACCCCCCCCAAAATAAAAAAAATCCCTACCCTATTCTAAATTAAATAAATTTCAAAGCTCTTTTACCTTACCAGCCCTTAAAAGGGCCATTTGTGGGGGCATGCCCCAAAAAGTTCAGCTCTTTTGCCTGTAAAAGAAAAATACAACCCCCCCAACATTAAAACCCACCACCCACATACCCCTAATCTAACCCAAACCCCCCTTACAAAAACCTAACACTAATCCCCTGAAGATCATCCTACCTTGAGTCGTCTTCACTCAGCCGAGCCACCGATGGAACTGAAGAGGACATCCGGAGCGGAAGAAGTTAATCCTCCAAGCGGCGCTGAAGAAATCTTCCATCCGATGAAGTCATCATCCAGGCGGCGCTGAAGAGGTCTTCTATCCGGGCGAAGTCATCTTCCAAGCCGGGTCTTGAATCTTCCTTCCGCCGACGCGGAACCACCTTCTTCACCGACGGACTACGACGAATGACGGCTCCTTTAAGGGACGTCATCCAAGATGGCGTCCCCTCAATTCCAATCGGAATTAAGGTAGGAAAATCTGATTGGCTGATGGAATCAGCCAATCAGATTCAAGTTCAATCCGATTGGCTGATCCAATCAGCCAATCAGATTGAGCTCGCATTCTATTGGCTGATCGGAACAGCCAATAGAATGCGAGCTCAATCTGATTGGTTGATTCCATCAGCCAATCAGATTTTTCCAACCTTAATTCCGATTGGCTGATAGAATCCTATCAGCCAATCAGAATTAAGGGGACGCCATCTTGGATGACGTCCCTTAAAGGAGCCGTCATTCGTCGTAGTCCGTCGGTGAAGAAGGTGGTTCCGCGTCGGCGGAAGGAAGATTCAAGACCCGGCTTGGAAGATGACTTCGCCCGGATAGAAGACCTCTTCAGCGCCGCCTGGATGATGACTTCATCGGATGGAAGATTTCTTCAGCGCCGCTTGGAGGATTAACTTCTTCCGCTCCGGATGTCCTCTTCAGTTCCATCGGTGGCTCGGCTGAGTGAAGACGACTCAAGGTAGGATGATCTTCAGGGGATTAGTGTTAGGTTTTTTTAAGGGGGGTTTGGGTTAGATTAGGGGTATGTGGGTGGTGGGTTTTAATGTTGGGGGGGGGGTTGTATTTTTCTTTTACAGGCAAAAGAGCTGAACTTTTTGGGGCATGCCCCCACAAATGGCCCTTTTAAGGGCTGGTAAGGTAAAAGAGCTTTGAAATTTATTTAATTTAGAATAGGGTAGGGATTTTTTTTATTTTGGGGGGGTTTGTTATTTTATTAGGGGGCTTAGATTAGGTGTAAGTAGCTTAAAATTGTTGTAATATTTTTAACATGTTTGTAACTTATTTTTTTATTTTTTGTAACTTAGCTTTTTTTATTTTTTGTACTTTAGTTAGTTTATGTAATTGTATTTAATTGTAGTTATTTGTAGGTAGTTTATTTAGTTAATTTAATGATAGTGTAGTATTAGGTTTAATTGTAACTTAGGTTAGGATTTATTTTACAGGTAATTTTGTATTTCTTTTAGCTAGGTAGTTATTAAATAGTTAATAACTATTTAATAACTATTCTAACTAGCTAAAATAAATACAAAGTTACCTGTAAAATAAATATAAATCCTAAGATAGCTATAATATAATTATTAATTACATTGTAGCTATCTTAGGGTTTATTTTACAGGTAAGTATTTATTTTTAAATAGGAATAATTTATTAAAGTATAGTGTAGTGTTAGGTGTAATTGTAACTTAGGTTAGGATTTATTTCACAGGTACATTTCTCTTTATTTTAGCTAGGTAAGCTATTAAATAGTTAATAACTATTTAATAGTTATTGTACATGGTTAAAATAAATTGAAAGTTACCTGTAAAATAAATATAAATCCTAAGATAGCTAGAATATAATTATTATTTATATTGTAGCGATATTAGGGTTTATTTTAAAGGTAAGTATTTAGTTTTAAATAGGATTCATTTAGTTAATAAGAGTTAATTTATTTAGATTTATTTAATTAATATTTAAGTTAGGGGGGCGTTAGGGTTAGGGTTAGACTTAGGTTTAGGGGTTAATCATTTTATTACAGTGGCGGCGGCGTAGTGGGGGGCAGGATAGGGGTTAATAAATTTATTATAGGTGGCGACGGTGTAGGGGGGGCAGATTAGGGGTTAATAAATTTATAGGTGGCGACGGTGTAGGGGGGGCAGGATAGGGGTTAATAGGTTTAATATAGGTTGCGGCGGGTTCATGGAGCGGCGGTTTAGGGGTTAAACTATTTATTTAGTTGCGGAGAGGTGCGGGATCAGCAGGATAGGGGTTAATAATTTTATAATAGAGGGCGACGGTATAGGGGGGGCAGGATAGGGGTTACTAGGTATAATGTAGGTGGCAGCGGTGTCCGGGAGCGGCGGTTTAGGGGTTAATACATTTATAAGAGTTGCGGCGGGGTCTAGAAGCGGCGGTTTAGGGGTTAGTAACTTTATTTAGTTGCGGGGGGCTCCGGGGGCGCCGGTATAGGGGGTAGAACAGTGCAGTTTAGTGTGGGTGCTTAGTGACAGGCTAGCAATAAAGCTGGGAAAAAGCCGAAGGGCAGCGAGATCGGATGAGTGATAACTGTCACAGTCCGCTGCTCATCGCCCCGCGGCTTTTTGACAGCTTTATTTGATAACAGGCGAACGTATTCAAGGTCCGCGGCGGCGAAGGTAGGCGAGCTTAGGCGGACGTATTGGGCCGGCGAAGCCAGAAAAGTAGACGGCTTGATAACTACCCCCCTATTAATGCACTCCCTCCAGCAGGCTTTGTGGAATAGAGCAGTCTCAACGCTGGTAGCAAGACCGCGCTATAAAACAATCAAGTCCCAAAAAAAGGCCAGCGACATACAGGGTACGTCGCTGGTCCTTAAGGGGTTAAGTCAATTTCTCCTCCTTGGAGTTTGAATTTGGTTCTGGGGGCTCTTCAAGCTTCTCCGTTTGAACCTATGCATTCGCTGGATATTAAATTACTTTCTTGGAAAGTTTTGTTTCTTTTGGCCATCTCTTCTGCTAGAAGAGTTTCTGCATTATCTGCTCTTTCTTGTGAGTCTCCTTTTCTGATTTTTCATCAGGATAAGGCGGTGTTGCGAACTTCATTTAAATTTTTACCTAAGGTTGTGAATTCTAACAACATTAGTAGAGAAATTGTGGTTCCTTCATTGTGTCCTAATCCTAAGAATTCTAAGGAAAGATCGTTGCATTCTTTGGATGTAGTTAGAGCTTTGAAATATTATGTTGAAGCTACTAAAGATTTCCGAAAGACTTCTAGTCTATTTGTTATCTTTTCTGGTTCTAGGAAAGGTCAGAAGGCTTCTGCCATTTCTTTGGCATCTTGGTTAAAGTCTTTGATTCATCATGCTTATGTTGAGTCGGGTAGAACTCCGCCTTAAAGGATTACAGCTCATTCGACTAGGTCAGTCTCTACTTCCTGGGCATTTAAGAATGAAGCTTCGGTTGATCAGATTTGCAAAGCAGCAACTTGGTCTTCTTTGCATACTTTTACTAAATTCTACCATTTTGATGTGTTTTCTTCTTCTGAAGCAGTTTTTGGTAGAAAAGTACTTCAGGCAGCTGTTTCAGTTTGATTTTTTTGCTTATAATTTCAGTTTTTTTCATTATAAGATTTAAACTTTGCTTTGGGTGTGGATTATTTTTCAGCGGAATTGGCTGTCTTTATTTTATCCCTCCCTCTCTAGTGACTCTTGCATGGAAGATCCACATCTTGGATATTCATTATCCCATACGTCACTAGCTCATGGACTCTTGCTAATTACATGAAAGAAAACATAATTTATGTAAGAATTTACCTGATAAGTCCATGAGGCCCGCCCTTTTTGTGGTGGTTATGATTTTTTTGTATAAAGCACAATTATTCCAATTCCTTATTTTTTTATGCTTTTGCACTTTTTTCTTATCACCCCACTTCTTGGCTATTAGTTAAACTGATTTGTGGGTGTGGTGAGGGGTGTATTTATAGGCATTTTGAGGTTTTGGAAACTTTGCCCCTCCTGGTAGGAATGTATATCCCATACGTCACTAACTCATGGACTCTTGCTAATATGAAAGAAATGAATTTATCAGGTAAGTTCTTACATAAATTATGTTTTATCAATTTTGCTACACAAACGTTTGGCAGATGTTCCAGACCTTCAGTCTTTTTGTCAGGCTCTAACCAGAATCAAGCCTGTGTTTAGACCAATTGCTCCACCCTGGAGTTTGAATTTAGTTCTTAATGTTCTTCAAGGGGTTCCGTTTGAACCCATGAATTCCATAGGTATTAAGTTGTTATCTTGGAAGGTTTTGTTTTTGGTTGCTAAATAAATTTATTTCTTTTACGATATGACGAGTCCACGGCCTACCCTGTCATTTCTAAGACAGGTATTTATTTATTTTTTGTTAAACTTCAGTCACCTCTGCACCTTTGGCTTTTCCTTTCTCTTCCTTTGGTCGAATGACTGGAGGGGGAGGGAAGGGAGGAGCTCTATATACAGCTCTATTGTGGTGCTCTTTGCCACTTCCTGCTGAACAGGAAACGTAATACCATAAGTAAGGATGAAATCCGTTGACTCGTCATATCGTAAAAGAAATACATTTATCAGGTAAGCATACATTTCCTTTTCTTCTATAAGATACGACGAGTCCACGGATTCATCCTTTACTTGTGGGATATTGTCCTCCTGCTAACAGGAAGTGACAAAGAGCACCACAGCAGAGCTGTCTATATAGCTCCTCCCTTGACTCCACCCCCCAGTCATTCTCTTTGCCTACTCTAAGTACTAGGAAGGGTAAAGTGAAAGAGTTGATAAAATGTTTTCTTCAAGCAAGATTTTTTTTATTTTAAATGGTACCGGTGTGTACTATTTTCTCTCAGGCAGCAGATGGATGAAGACTTCTGCCTGGAGGCTGATGATCTTAGCATTTGTCACTAAGATCCAGAGCAGTTCCCACAGAATGGCTGAGGAGTACTTAAGAAACTTCAGTGTGAGGAACGTTTTTCATGCTATAAGCAGTGAGGTATGTTCAGTCATTTTTTTCTGGAGAGACTGTGGCATTTCAGAATTGGCTGACAGTATCCCCATGAGGGAAAGGGTAAGAGCTTTCTGATTCAGGAAAGATGTTCCCTCAGACAGACTCAGATATGACGGCTTTTAAATTTAAACTAGGACTCCTCCGCTTGTTGCTCAGGGAGGTTTTAGCGACTCTGGATGATTGTGACCCTATTGTAATTCCTCCAGAGAAATTGTGTAAAATGGATAGATATCTAGAGGTTCCTGCTTACACTAATGTTTTTCCGGTCCCTAAGAGGATTTCGGACATTGTTACTAAGGAGTGGGATAGACCAGGTATTCCGTTCTCTCCCCCTCCTACTTTTAAGGAAATGTTTCCCATATCAGACACCATTCGGGATTCGTGGCAGATGGTCCCTAAGGTGGAGGGAGCTATTTCTACCCTGGCTAAGCGTACAACTATACCTATTGAGGACAGTTTTGCTTTCAAAGATCCTATGGATAAAAAATCTTCTAAAGAAAATATTTATTCATCAGGGTTTTCTTCTGCAACCTATAGTGTGCATTGTTCCTGTAACTACTGCAGCTGCTTTTTGGTTCGAGACTCTAGAGGAGGCTCTTAAGGTTGAGACCCCATTAGATGATATTCTGATATAGAATTAGGGCTCTTAAGCTAGCTAATTCTTTCATTACAGATGCCGCTTTTCAACTGGCTAAATTAGCGGCAAAGAATTCAGGTTTTGCCATTTTAGCGCGTAGAGCGTTATGGCTTAAGTCCTGGTCTGCTGACGTGTCATCAAAATCTAAGCTTTTAGCCATTCCTTTCAAGGGTAAGACCTTATTTGGGCCTGAACTGAAAGAGATCATTTCTGACATCACTGGAGGAAAAGGCCATGCCCTTCCTCAGGATAAGACAAATAAGATGAGGACCAAACAAAATATTTTTCGTTCCTTTCAAAACTTCAAAGGTGGTCCCTCTACCTCCTTCCCTGCTGCAAAGCAGGAGGGGAATTTTGCTCAATCCAAGTCAGTCTGGAGACCTAACCAGTCTTGGAATAAGGGTAAACAGGCCAAGAAGCCTGCTGCTGCCACCAAGACAGCATGAAGGGGCAGCCCCCGATCCGGGACCGGATCTAGTAGGGGGCAGACTTTCTCTCTTTGCTCAGGCTTGGGCAAGAGACGTTCAGGACTCCTGGGCTTTAGAAATCGTGACCCAGGGGTATCTCCTAGACTTCAAAGACTCTCCTCCAAGGGGGAGATTCCATCTTTCTCGATTGTCTGTAAACCAGACAAAAAGAGAGGCGTTCTTACGCTGTGTAGAAGACCTATATACCATGGGAGTAATCTGCCCAGTTCCAAAAGAACAGGGGCAGGGGTTTTACTCCAATCTGTTTGTGGTTCCCAAAAAAGAGGGAACCTTCAGACCAATTTTAGATCTCAAGATCCTAAACAACTTCCTCAGAGTCCCATCCTTCAAGATGGAGACCATTCTGACTATTTTACCAATGATCCAGGACGGTCAATATATGACCACCGTGGATTTAAAGGATGCGTATCTTCACATCCCTATCCACAAAGATCATCACCAGTTCCTCAGCTTCGCCTTTCTGGACAAGCATTACCAGTTTGTGGCTCTTCCCTTCGGATTGGCCACAGCTCCCAGAATTTTCCCTTCTGGCGGTTCTAAGGCCGCGGGGCATAGCAGTGGCGCCTTATCTGGACGATATCCTGATTCAGGCATCAACTTACCAACTAGCCAAATCACACACGGACATCGTGTTGGCTTTTCTAAGATCTCACGGGTGGAAGGTGAACATAAAGAAGAGTTCACTTGTCCCTCTCACGAGAGTTCCATTTCTGGGAACTCTGATAGACTCGGTAGACATGAAAATGTTTCTGACGGAGGTCAGAAAATCAAAGATCTTAACCACCTGCCGAGCACTTCATTCCATTCCTCGGCCGTCAGTGGCTCAGTGTATGGAGGTAATTGGACTAATGGTAGCGGCAATGGACATAGTTCCGTTTGCTTGCTTGCATCTCAGACCACTGCAACTATGCATGCTTAGACAGTGGAATGGGGACTATGCAAATTTATCTCCTCAGATAAATCTGGATCAAGAGACCAGAGACTCTCTTCTTTGGTGGTTGTCACAAGATCATCTGTCCCAGGGAATGTGTTTCCGCAGGCCAGCATGGGTCATAGTGACGACGGACGCCAGCCTATTAGGCTGGGGTGCAGTCTGGAATTCCCTGAAAGCACAGGGTGTGTGGACTCAGGAGGAGGCTCTCCTCCTGATAAATATTCTAGAACTGAGAGCGATATTCAACGCACTTCAGGCGTGCCTCAGCTGGCTTCGGCCAGATTCATAAGATTCCAGTCGGACAATAACACGACTGTAACATATATCAATCATCAGGGGGGAACAAAGAGTTCTCTAGCGATGATAGAGGTTTCCAAAATAATTCAATGGGCAGAGACTCACACTTGCCATCTATCAGCAATCTATATCCCAGGAGTGGAGAACTGGGAAGCGGATTTTCTAAGTCGTCAGACTTTTCATCCGGGGGGGGGAGTGGGAACTCCATCCGGAGGTGTTTGCACAATTGATTCATCAATGGGGCACACCAGAATTGGATCTGATGGCATCTCGTCAGAATGCCAAATTTCCTTGTTACGCGTCCAGATCAAGGGATCCTCGAGCAGTACTGATAGATGCTCTAGCAGTACCTTGGCTGTTCAACCTGGCTTAAGTGTTTCCACCATTTCCTCTCCTTCCTCGTCTGATTGCCAGAATCAAACAGGAGAGAGCTTCGGTGATTTTGATAGCACCTGCGTGGCCACGCAGGACTTGGTATGCAGACCTGGTGGACATGTCATCTCTACCACCGTGGACTCTGCCACTGAGACAGGACCTTCTCATTCAAGGTCCGTTCCAGCATCCAAATCTAGTTTCTCTGCGGCTGACTGCCTTGAGATTGAACGCTTGATTTTATCCAAGCGGGGATTCTCTGAGTCGGTCATAGATACCTTGGTTCAGGCTCGAAAGCCTGTCACTAGGAAAATTTATCATAAGATATGGCGTAAATATCCTAGGATTTTGTCCTTTCTCCAAGAAGGATTGGAGAAGGGGCCTTCAGCTAGTTCCCTAAAGGGACAGATATCTGCTTTATCAATTTTACTGCACAAGCGTCTGGCAGATGTTCCAGATGTTCAGTCGTTCTGTCAGGCTTTAGTTAGAATCAAGCCTGTGTTTAAACCTGTTGCTCCGCCATGGAGTTTGAATTTAGTTCTTAAAGTTCTTCAAGGGGTTCCGTTTGAACCTATGCATTCCATAGATATTAAGCTTCTATCTTGGAAAGTTCTGTTTTTAGTTGCTATCTCTTCGGCTCGAAGAGTTTCTGAACTATCTGCATTGCAATGCGACTCGCCTTATCTTGTTTTCCATTCTGATAAGGTGATTTTACGTACCAAACCTGGATTCCTTCCGAAGGGTCTTAATAATAAGAATATTAATCAGGAAATTGTTGTTCCTTCTCTGTGTCCTAATCCTTCTTATAAGAAGGAACATCTGTTGCACAACTTGGACGTAGTTCGTGCTTTGAAGTTTTATTTGCAGGCAACCAAAGATTTTCGTCAAACATCTTCTTTGTTGTCTATTCTGGAAAGCGTCAAAAGGCTACGGCTACCTCTCTTTCCTTTTGGCTGAAAAGCATCATCCTTTTGGCTTATGAGACTGCTGGACAGCAGCCTCCTGAAAGGATTACAGCTCACTCTACTAGAGCGGTAGCTTCCACATGGGCTTTTAAAAATGATGCTTCTGTTGAACAGATTTTTAAGGCTGCGACTTGGTCTTCGCTCCATACCTTTTCAAAATTTTACAAATTTGATACATTTGCTTCTTTGGAGGCTATTTTTGGGAGAAAGGTTTTGCAAGCAGTGGTGCCTTCCGTTTAGGTTCCTGTCTTGTCCCTCCCTTCATCCGTGTCCTAAAGCTTTGGTATTGGTATCCCACAAATAAGGATGAAACCGTGGACTCGGTACATCTTGCAAAAGAAAACAAAATTTATGCTTACCTGATAAATTTCTTTCTTTTGCGATGTACCGAGTCCACGGCCCGCCCTGTCTTTTCAAGACAGATAGTATTTTTTATTAAAAACTTCAGTCACCTCTGCACCTTATAGTTTCTCCTTTTTCTTCCTTGGCCTTCGGTCGAATGACTGGGGGGTGGAGTTAAGGGGGGAGCTATATAGACAGCTCTGCTGTGGGTGCTCTCTTTGCCACTTCCTGTTGGGAAGGATAATATCCCACAAGTAAGGATGAAACCGTGGACTCGGTACATCGCAAAAGAAAGAAATTTATCAAGTAAGCATAAATTTAGTTTTTCTCTTACAAGGTGTATCCAGTCCACGGATTCATCCTTACTTGTGGGATATTCTCATTCCCTACAGGAAGTGGCAAAGAGAGCACACAGCAGAGCTGTCCATATAGCTCCCCATCAGGCTCCGCCCCCCAGTCATTCTCTTTGCCGCTCTAACAAGTAGCATCTCCACGGGAGGGTAAAGTGAATGTGGTGTTAGATTTGTAGTTTTTATTTCTTCAATCAAGAGTTTGTTATTTTAAAATAGTGCCGGTTTGTACTATTTACTCTGTGGCAGAAAGTGATGAAGATTTCTGCTGAGAGGAAAACGATTTTAGCATGTTGTAACTAAAATCCATTGCTGTTCCCACACAGGACTGGGGAGTACCAGAAAACTTCAGTTGGGGGGAACAGTTTACAGGCTTAACTGCTATAAGGTATGCTCAGTCATTTTTTTCTAACAAGACTTAGTAATGCTAGAAGACTGACAAGAATCCCCATATGGGGAAGGTAAGCCATATTCTGAGACTTAGTATAGAAGGAAGGCTTATTTAAAAGGGCTCAAAACACTGGTGGACACTGTTAAGGGGCAATCGATTATTTTATAACAAAAATCTGATCTTTTTACAAGTTTTTATTACACTTGGAACGTTTTATGGGGTTTATTCCACATGGCATATATTTAGACACCTATTTAGGCTTGTGAAGGCCCCACAACTCCAGAGTGGAGAGGGAGGGGGCCTAAATTTCGCGCCTCAATTGCGCAGTTGTTATTGCAGGCAGCTTCATGCAACTTCACGTGGAGGGTCCAAAGATTACTTGAGGACTTCATAGAGGCTTATTTTCGATCAAAACTAATCCCCAAGGAAGGTAGGGCCACAGCAGATTGCTGTGGCATGGTGCTGTAGTTTGCTAACCGGTTGCAAGCTTTACTTTGCTCCGCTTTGGCCATTAAGGGGTTAATTGACTTGAAATTCACTATGCAATCAGTTCAAAGCATTAGGATCATATTGTGAAAATTTCATAAAGATTGGTTTATTTTTTGAGATTTAGTAAAAAAGTGTGCGCTTTTTATTATTTAAAGGCACAGTACTGTTTTTTCTAAAATTGTATTTTTCTGTATTTGAGTGCTGTCTGTCTGTTTAACATGTCAGACCCTTCAGATAGACATTGTTCTATGTGTTTAATAGCCATGGCGGAACCCCCTTTACATTTGTGTTTAAAGTGTGCTAAGGTATCTAAGCATTTTAAAGACCATGCAGTGACACTTAAAAATGTTGCACAAGATGATTCTTTAACGGAAGGTAATGAGGATAGTCCACCTTCCTCTCCCCATGTGTCGACACCAGTTACGCCCGCGCAAGCGATGCCTAGTACCTCTAGCGCATCGGCCCCTATTACATTACAACAATTAGCAGCAGTCATGGATAATTCCCTTGCGGCCTTTCTATCCAAACTGCCAGTTTTTCCTAAAAAGCGTGATAGCTCAGTTTTAAGAACAGAGGATGAGCAATCAGAAGCTTTGTATGATTTATCCGTTGTACCCTCACAACACTCTGAAGTGGCAGTGAGGGATGTGCTCTCCGAGGGAGAAATTTCTGACACAGGAAAGGTTTCTCAGCAGGCAGAATCAGATTCCTTAGCGTTTAAATTTAAGCTGGAACACCTCCGCGTACTGCTTAAGGAGGTTTTAGCTACGCTGGATGATTGCGACCCCATGGTAGTCCCAGAAAAATTGTGTAAAATGGACAAGTTTCTAGAAGTCCCTGTATACACTGATGCGTTTCTGATCCCGAAGAGGGTGGCGGATATTGTAACTAGGGAGTGGGAGAGACCAGATGTACCTTTTGTCCCCCCCCCTATCTTTAAGAAAATGTTCCCCATAACTGACCTCAGGTGGGACGCGTGGCAGACGGTCCCTAAGGTAGAGGGAG
The DNA here is from genome assembly GCF_027579735.1 of Bombina bombina. Classification (NCBI taxonomy): domain Eukaryota; kingdom Metazoa; phylum Chordata; class Amphibia; order Anura; family Bombinatoridae; genus Bombina; species Bombina bombina. Next base: position 892,550,642 of record NC_069503.1, on the reverse strand, counting down.
CCGTTTCAACACTAGCCAAGCGCACAACCATACCAATAAAGTCGGACAACATCACGACTTTAGCGTACATCAATCATCAGGGAGGAACAAAGAGCTCCCTAGCGATGAAGGAAGTAACCAAGATCATCAAATGGGCGGAGGATCACTCCTGCCACCTATCTGCAATTCACATCCCAGGAGTAGACAACTGGGAGGTGGATTTTCTAAGTAGTCAGACTTTTCACCCGGGGGAGTGGGAACTCCACCCGGAGGTTTTTGCTCAGCTGACCCAGCTATGGGGCATTCCAGAATTGGATCTGATGGCGTCCTGTCAGAACACCAAACTTCCTCTTTACGGATCCAGGTCCAGGGACACCAAGGCGGCACTGATAGATGCTCTAGTAGCGCCTTGGTCCTTTAATCTGGCTTATGTCTTTCCACCGTTTCCCCTTCTCCCTCGGCTGGTAGCCAGAATCAAACAGGAGAAGGCTTCGGTAATTCTGATAGCGCCTGCGTGGCCACGCAGGACTTGGTATGCAGACCTAGTGGACATGTCATCTGTTCCACCTTGGACACTGCCATCGAGGCAGGATCTTCTAATTCAGGGTCCATTCAAGCATCCAAATCTAGTTTCTTTGCAACTGACTGCTTGGAGATTGAACGCTTAATTCTATCTAAGCGTGGGTTCTCTGAATCGGTTATAGATACTCTGATCCAGGCTAAAAAGCCTGTCACCAGGAAGATTTACCATAAGATATGGCGGAAATATCTTTGTTGGTGTGAATCCAAGGGTTACTCGTGGAGTAAGATTAGGATTCCCAGGATATTGTCTTTTCTCCAAGAAGGATTGGAGAAAGGTTTGTCAGCTAGTTCCTTAAAGGGACAGATATCTGCTCTGTCTATCCTGTTACACAAGCGTCTGGCAGAAGTACCAGACGTTCAAGCGTTTGCACAGGCTTTAGTCAGAATTAAGCCTGTCTATAAACCTGTGGCTCCTCCATGGAGTCTTAATTTAGTTCTTTCAGTTCTTCAAGGGGTTCCGTTTGAACCTTTACATTCCATAGATATTAAGTTATTATCTTGGAAAGTTTTGTTTTTGGTAGCTATTTCTTCTGCTCAAAGAGTTTCAGAATTGTCTGCTTTACAGTGTAATTCACCCTATCTGGTGTTCCATGCAGATAAGGTTGTTTTGCGTACCAAACCTGGTTTTCTTTCGAAAGTGGTTTCTAATAAGAATATTAACCAGGAAATCATTGTTCCTTCTCTGTGTCCTAATCCAGTTTCTAAGAAGGAACGACTATTACACAATCTTGATGTGGTTCGTGCTTTAAAATTCTATTTAAAAGCAACTAAAGATTTCAGACAAACATCATCCTTGTTTGTTGTCTATTCTGGTAAGAGGAGAGGTCAGAAAGCGACTGCTACCTCTCTTTCCTTCTGGCTGAAAAGCATCATCCGATTGGCTTATGAGACTGCTGGACAGCAGCCTCCTGAACGAATTACAGCTCATTCCACCAGAGCTGTGGCTTCCACATGGGCTTTCAAGAATGAGGCTTCTGTTGAACAGATTTGTAAGGCAGTGACTTGGTCTTCTCTGCATACTTTTGCCAAATTTTACAAATTTGATACTTTTGCTTCTTCGGAGGCTATTTTTGGGAGAAAGGTTTTTGCAAGCAGTGGTGCCTTCCGTTTAGGTTACCTGACTTGTTCCCTCCCTTCATCCGTGTCCTAAAGCTTTGGTATTGGTATCCCACAAGTAAGGATGAATCGGTGGACTGGATACACCTTGTAAGAGAAAACAGAATTTATGCTTACCTGATAAATTACTTTCTCTTACGGTGTATCCAGTCCACGGCCCGCCCTGGCATTTAAGTCAGGATAAAAAAAAATTTGTTTAAAACTACAGTCACCACTGCACACTATGGTTTCTCCTTTCTCTTGTAAGGTGTATCCAGTCCACGGATCATCCATTACTTGTGGGATATTCTCCTTCCCAACAGGAAGTTGCAAGAGGATCACCCACAGCAGAGCTGCTATATAGCTCCTCCCCTAACTGCCATATCCAGTCATTCTCTTGCAACTCTCAACATAGCTGGAGGTAGTAAGAGGAAAGTGGTGTAATATAGTTAGTTTTTTCTTCAATCAAGAGTTTATTGTCTTTAAATGGTACCGGAGTTGTACTATTTTATCTCAGGCAGCATTTAGAAGAAGAATCTGCCTGCGTTTTCTATGATCTTAGCAGAAGTAACTAACATCCACTGCTGTTCTGACATATGTCTGAGGAGTGAGGTAACTTCAGAGGGAGAATAGCGTGCAGGGTATCCTGCAATAAGGTATGTGCAGTTTAAGTTTTTCTAGGGATGGAATTGCTAGAAAATGCTGCTGATACCGGATTAATGTAAGTTAAGCCTAAATACAGTGATTTAATAGCGACTAGTATCAGGCTTGCTATCAGAGGTATATACTCTGATTAATGTGCAATATAAAACGTTTGCTGGCATGTTTAATCGTTTTTATATATGCTTTGGTGATAAAACTTATTGGGACCTAGTTTTTTTCCACATGGCTGGCTTGATTTTTGCCTAGAAACAGTTTCCTGAGGCTTTCCACTGTTGTAATATGAGTGGGAGGGGCCTATTTTAGCGCTTTTTTGCGCAGTTAAAATTACAGACAGAGACATTCAGCTTCCCTCAGCAGTCCCCTGCATGCTATAGGACATCTCTGAAGGGCTCAAAAGGCTTCAAAAGTCTTGTAATGAGGAAGGTAAAGCCACAGTGGAGCTGTGGCAGTTGTTATGACTGTTTAAAAACTTTTTTTTTTTAGTTTTGTTAATCCGTTTTTTGTATTAAGGGGTTAATCATCCATTTGCAAGTGGGTGCAATACTCTGCTAACTTATTACATACACTGTAAAAATTTTGTTAGTTTAACTGCCTTTTTTCACTGTTATTTCAAATTTTGGCAAAATTTGTTTCTCTTAAAGGCACAGTAACGTTTTTTTATATTGCTTGTTAACTTGATTTAAAGTGTTTTCCAAGCTTGCTAGTCTGTATAAACATGTCTGACATAGAGGAAACTCTTTGTTCATTATGTTTAAAAGCCATGGTGGAACCCCATAGGAGAATGTGTACTAAATGTATTGATTTCACTTTAAACAATAAAGATCAGCTGTTATCTTTAAAAGAATTATCACCAGAGGATTCTGACGAGGGGGAAGTTATGCCGACTAACTCTCCCCACGTGTTGGATCCTTTGACTCCCGCTCAAGGGACTCACGCTAAAATGGCGCCAAGTACATCAAAGACGCCCATAGCGATTACTTTGCAGGACATGGCGGCAATCATGGATAATACCCTGTCAGCGGTATTAGCCAGACTGCCTGAATTCAGAGGAAAGCGCGATAGCTCTGGGGTTAGACGTAATACAGAGAGCGCAGATGCCTTAAGGCCCATGTCTGATACTGCGTCACAATATGCAGAAGCTGAGGAAGGAGAGCTTCAGTCTGTGGGTGACATTTCTGATTCGGGGAAACCTGATTCAGAAATTTCTACTTTTAAATTTAAGCTTGAGACCCTCCGTGTATTGCTTGGGGAGGTATTAGCTGCTCTGAATGACTGTGACACAATTGCAGTGCCAGAGAAATTGTGTAGACTGGATAAATACTATGCAGTGCCGGTGTGTACTGATGTTTTTCCAATTCCTAAAAGGTTTACAGAAATTATTAATAAGGAGTGGGATAGACCCGGTGTGCCGTTTTCCCCCCCTCCTATTTTTAGAAAAATGTTTCCAATAGACGCCACCACACGGGACTTATGGCAGACGGTTCCTAAGGTGGAGGGAGCAGTTTCTACTTTATCAAAGCGTACCACTATCCCTGTCGAGGACAGTTGTGCTTTTTCAGATCCAATGGATAAAAAATTAGAAGGTTACCTTAAGAAAATGTTTATTCAACAAGGTTTTATCCTGCAGCCCCTTGCATGCATTGCGCCTGTCAGTGCTGCTGCGGCGTTCTGGTTTGAGTCTCTGGAAGAGGCCTTTCAGACAGCTACTCCATTGACTGAAATACTTGACAAGCTTAGAACACTTAAGCTAGCTAATTCTTTTGTTTCTGATGCCATTGTTCATTTGACTAAACTAACGGCTAAGAATTCTGGATTCACCATCCAGGCGCGTAGGGCACTATGGCTTAAATCTTGGTCAGCTGACGTGACTTCAAAGTCTAAATTACTTAACATTCCCTTCAAGGGGCAGACCCTATTCGGGCCGGGTTTGAAGGAAATTATTGCTGACATTACTGGAGGTAAGGGTCATACCCTTCCTCAGGACAGGGCCAAATCAAAGGCCAAACAGTCTAATTTTCGTGCCTTTCGAAATTTCAAGGCAGGTGCAGCATCAACTTCCTCTGTTACAAAACAAGAGGGAACTTTTGCTCAATCCAAGCCGGGCTGGAAACCTAACCAGTCCTGGAACAAAGGCAAGCAGGCCAGAAAGCCTGCTGCTGCCTCTAAGACAGCATGAAGGAACGGCCCCCTATCCGGTAACGGATCTAGTAGGGGGCAGACTTTCTCTCTTCGCCCAGGCATGGGCAAGAGATGTTCAGGATCCCTGGGCGTTGGAGATCATATCTCAGGGATATCTTCTGGACTTCAAAGCTTCCCCTCCTCAAGGGAAATTTCACCTTTCGAGATTATCTGTAAACCAGATAAAGAAAGAGGCATTCTTACGCTGTGTGCAAGACCTCCTAGTTATGGGAGTGATCTGTCCAGTTCCACAGACGGAACAGGGGCAGGGCTTTTATTCAAATCTGTTTGTGGTTCCCAAAAAGAGGGAACCTTCAGACCCATTTTGGATCTAAAGATCTTAAACAAATTCCTCAGAGTTCCATCGTTCAAAATGGAAACTATTCGGACCATCCTACCTATGATCCAGGAGGATCAGTACATGACCACAGTGGATTTGAAGGATGCTTACCTTCACATACCGATTCACAAAGATCATCATCGGTTCCTAAGGTTTGCCTTTCTGGACAGGCATTACCAATTTGTGGCTCTTCCCTTCGGGTTAGCTACAGCTCCAAGAATCTTTACAAAGGTTCTGGGATCGCTTCTGGTGGTCCTAAGACCGCAAGGTATATCAGTGGCCCCTTATCTGGACGACATCCTGATACAGGCGTCAAGCTTTCAGATTGCCAAGTCACATACGGACATAGTTCTGGCATTTCTCAGGTCACGTGGGTGGAAGGTGAACGAGGAAAAGAGTTCTCTATCCCCACTCACAAGAGTCTCCTTCCTAGGGACTCTGATAGATTCTGTAGAAATGAAGATTTACCTGACAGAATCCAGGTTATCAAAGCTTCTAAAATCTTGCCGTGTTCTTCATTCTATTCCGTGCCCTTCGGTGGCTCAGTGTATGGAAGTAATCGGCTTGATGGTAGCGGCGATGGACATAATGCCATTTGCGCGCCTACATCTCAGACCGCTGCAACTATGCATGCTCAGTCAGTGGAATGGGGATTACACAGATTTGTCCCCTCTGCTAAATCTGGATCAAGAGACCAGAGATTCTCTTCTCTGGTGGCTATCTCGGGTCCATCTGTCCAAAGGTATGACCTTTCGCAGGCCAGATTGGACAATTGTAACAACAGATGCCAGCCTTCTAGGTTGGGGTGCAGTCTGGAATTCCCTGAAGGCTCAGGGATCGTGGACTCAGGAGGAGAAACTCCTCCCAATACATATTCTGGAGTTAAGAGCAATATTCAATGCTCTTCTAGCTTGGCCTCAGTTAGCAACCCTGATGTTCATCAGATTTCAGTCGGACAACATCACGACTGTGGCTTACATCAACCATCAAGGGAGAACCAGGAGTTCCCTAGCGATGTTAGAAGTCTCCAAGATAATTTGCTGGGCAGAGACTCACTCTTGCCACCTATCAGCAATCTATATCCCAGGTGTGGACAACTGGGAGGCGGATTTTCTAAGTCGTCAGACTTTTCATCCGGGGGAGTGGGAACTCCATCCGGAGGTGTTTGCTCAATTGGTTCATCGTTGGGGCAAACCAGAACTGGATCTCATGGCGTCTCGCCAGAACGTCAAGCTTCCTTGTTACGGATCCAGGTCCAGGGACCCAGAAGCGGCACTGATAGATGCTCTTGCAGCTCCTTGGTTCTTCAACCTGGCTTATGTGTTTCCACCGTTTCCTCTGCTCCCTCGACTGATTGCCAAAATCAAACAGGAGAGAGCATCGGTGATCTTGATGGCGCCTGCGTGGCCACGCAGGACCTGGTATGCAGACCTAGTGGACATGTCATCCTTTCCACCATGGACCCTGCCTCTGAGACAAGACCTTCTACTACAAGGTCCTTTCAATCATCCGAATCTAATTTCTCTGAGACTGACTGCATGGAGATTGAACGCTTGATTTTATCAAAGCGTGGCTTCTCCGAAAGCCTGTTACCAGGAAAATTTCCCTGTGTGAGACCAGTGCTGTGTTTCTCTGTGTGAGACCAGTGCTGTGTTTCTCTGTGTGAGACCAGTGCTGTGTTTCTCAGTATGAGACCAGTGCTGTGTTTCCCTGTGTGAGACCACGAAAGCCTGTTACCAGGAAAATTTACCATAAGATATGGCGTAAATACCTTTGTTGGTGTGAATCCAAGAATTACTCATGGAGTAAGGTTAGGATTCCTAGGAAATTGTCCTTTCTCCAAGAGGGTTTGGAAAAAGGATTATCAGCTAGTTCTTTAAAGGGACAGATTTCTGCTCTGTCTATTCTTTTGCACAAGCGTCTGGCAGAAGTTTCAGACGTTCAAGCTTTTTGTCAGGCTTTGGTTAGAATTAAGCCTGTGTTTAAACCTGTTGCTCCCCCATGGAGCTTAAACTTGGTTCTTAAAGTTCTTCAAGGAGTTCCGTTTGAACCCCTTCATTCCATTGATATTAAACTTTTATCTTGAAAAGTTCTGTTTTTGATGGCTATTTCCTCGGCTCGGAGAGTCTCTGAGTTATCTGCCTTACAATGTGATTCTCCTTATCTGATTTTCCATTCAGATAAAGTAGTTCTGCGTACAAAACCTGGGTTTTTACCTAAGGTAGTTTCTAACAAGAATATCAATCAAGAGATTGTTGTTCCATCATTGTGTCCTAATCCTTCTTCAAAGAAGGAACGTCTTTTACATAATCTGGACGTGGTCCGTGCTTTGAAGTTTAACTTACAAGCTACTAAAGATTTTCGCCAAACATCTACACTGTTTGTTGTTTACTCTGGACAGAGGAGAGGTCAAAAGGCTTCGGCAACCTCTCTTTCTTTTTGGCTTCGGAGCGTAATACGCTTAGCCTATGAGACTGCTGGACAGCAGCCCCCTGAAAGAATTACAGCTCATTCTACTAGAGCTGTGGCTTCCACCTGGGCCTTTAAGAACGAGGCTTCTGTTGAACAGATTTGCAAGGCGGCGACTTGGTCTTCACTTCATACCTTTTCAAAATTTTACAAATTTGATACTTTTGCTTCTTCGGAGGCTATTTTTGGGAGAAAGGTTCTACAGGCAGTGGTTCCTTCCATTTAAGCCTGCCTTGTCCCTCCCTTCATCCGTGTACTTTAGCTTTGGTATTGGTATCCCACAAGTAATGGATGATCCGTGGACTGGATACACCTTACAAGAGAAAACATAATTTATGCTTACCTGATAAATTTATTTCTCTTGTGGTGTATCCAGTCCATGGCCCGCCCTATCTTTTAAGGCAGGTCTAAATTTTAATTTAAACTACAGTCACCACTGCACCCTATGGTTTCTCCTTTTTCGGCTTGTTTCGGTCAAATGACTGGATATGGCAGTTAGGGGAGGAGCTATATAGCAGCTCTGCTGTGGGTGATCCTCTTGCAACTTCCTGTTGGGAAGGAGAATATCCCACAAGTAATGGATGATCCGTGGACTGGATACACCACCAGAGAAATAAATTTATCAGGTAAGCATAAATTATGTTTTTTCTCCTAACCGTCGGTCAAATGACTGGGGGGGCGGAGCCTGAGGGGGAGCTATATGGACAGCTCTGCTGTGTGCTCTCTTTGCCACTTCCTGTACGGAATGAGAATATCCCACAAGTAAGGATGAATCCGTGGACTGGATACACCGTAAGAGAAAGTAATTTATCAGGTAAGCATAAATTCTGTTTTTCTTTCGTGATTCAGATAGAGGAGCATGCAATTTTTTTTTCTTTTTCATATTATTTTTTATTAACCAACAGAGGGTGACATTATGCACTAATACAAATTTGGTTCATGGCAATATTTAAGGAGAAGAAAAACAAAAACACTTGTCCTCATCTTGAGGTTCAAATAATTTCAGCAGAAGAAAACAAAAGCAAGCTATGTAAAATAATATTTGACCCACAGTTTCCCCACCTGTAAAAAAGCGAGTGTTATCTTCTTTCAGGTCTAAGACTGAAAACAAAACCTTATTCCCTTAAGTCGCCCTGTGTTGGGATTTTCTGTTTTTGGACCGAAATAGAAAAAAATAAAATAATCAACCAAAATCCTATATAAAATAAAAAAATAAAAAAAATAAAAAAAAAAGGTGAAAAATCCCCCTTAAAAAAAGAAAATAATCCCTTCCTTGCTGCTCCCTCTACCAAATACCTAGCAGGATCATCTCTGAATTTTGAAAAGGAAAGATCATATAATCTCTATCATTTTCGGGTAGTGATTTAATATATATTGCCCATTTATTAAAGAATTTCCTAATGTCCTCTTCATTGCTAATGTCTGTGTCTTTTTGTTCTAGTAAGCATTGTTTCTTGAGGCAATTTTGAATTTCCAGCACACTTGGTACCGAGCGCATTTTCCATTTTTTGCATATCAAATATCTGGTGGCTAATATAGAGATAGATATCAATTTGTTGTTAGGGTGATGTTTATTTAAATTGTCAATGCATAGTATGATCTGAAATAAGGTAAAAGATATAGGTGGAATTTTCAATACCTTATTCAACCAGTATTCAAGTTTGCGCCAAGTATTTCTCACTTTTGGGCAAGACCAGAACATGTGCCCTATATTAGCTGCTGGGAGAGAGCATTTCGGGCATTTGTTAAAACCCAGGTTGTGCACCTTGAAGCCCATCTCCGGAGTGAAGTATGCTCTATGGAGCAGTTTAATATGTGCTTCGCGCCATGTGGCAGATAGAGTTATTTTAGCCACTTTTCCTATAGAGTGTTGCAGAGTTTTTGAATCAACCCTATTCTGTGGTAGAAATAAAGTCCATGTTTCAGCGATCCTTGACAGGTTACAGTTGCCCCTACTGCCAACCAATGACTGGTAGGCCACAGAGATAGACATATAAACAGCCTTCATGAGTATAAGCCAATTTTCTACCTTGCCTAATTTCCAGCCCCAGCCCTCTTCTCTGACTATTTCAGCCAGGAAATGCCTTACCTGTAAATAGGCAAAGAAGTCTTTGTTAGGTAAAGTAAATTCTCTTTTCAATGCTTCAAATGTTTTAATAATTTTCCTATCACCATCTATCAACAAGATCATTCTATTTAGCCCTTTCCTATGCCATCTATTGAAAACCTCAGAATGTAATCCATGTTGGAATTTTGGGTTCCCTATCAGGGGAAGGTAGTGCAAAGCCTTGAAATTAATTGAAAGAATTTTCCACCATGCCCTGATAGGGTTATAAATAACTTTTAATTTTTTAATTTCTGGGGGCAACTCCTTAGGGGGGGAGTGTATAAGTGATAAAGGATGGTATGGGTCACAGATATTAGTTTCTAACTGGTTATTTAGGATATAATCTTTAGACAGGATCCAGCTAGCCACTATCCGTGCTAAAAAGCTAAGATTATATTCTCTAAAGTCTGGGAATGCTAAGCCCCCATAGTCACGTGGAAGGGAGAGTTTATTAATAGATATTCGTGCTCTTTCCCCTTGCCAGAGAAATTGTATGATTAGGCCATTAATCGTACGTATATCTTTTTCAAAAAGGATTACTGGAACATTCTGCAATATATTTAGCAGTTTCGGGAGGAGGATCATTTTAACCAATGCTATCCTTCCTGAAATTGAAAGTGGCAGACTTTGCCAAGTTCTAAGTTTTTCCTTAAATTGCCTAATAATTGGGAGAATGTTAAGCTCATATACCAAATCTGAATTCGCAGTGATAATTATTCCTAAGTATTTGAATGATTCTGTTACTTTTTTAAATGGATTCTCCAGACATGAATCCTTATTCCTGCGGATCCAGAGAATTTCTGATTTAGATGCATTTATTTTATACCCTGAAAAGGTGCCGAATTGATCAATTATCTGCATCAGTTTTGGAATATTGACCTTAGTATTTGATAGATACAGCAAGACATCATCTGCATATAAACCTATTTTCATCTCATAATTTAGGATCTTTATTCCCTCTAAACTTTGCCTTATCGTAATAGCCAAGGGCTTGATGGCAATGTTAAACAGAAGCGGGGAGAGAGGGCAGCCCTGGCGCGTTCCTCTTTCAAGAGTTATTGATGGAGATATCATACCGTTAATTATCAAACTTGTAGCTGAACTTTTATAAAGACTCTCTACAAATTGAGGGAATTTGCCCTTGATTCCAAATTTCAACAAAGATGTGTTAAGATGTTTAAATGTAACAGAGTCAAACGCTTTTTCTGCGTCAATGGATAAAATAGCCATATCTGATGCCCCAGGGTCTTCCTCTCTCCCCGCCAAGATCTTTTCGTAATATTCCAAAGTGACCAATACCTCCCTAATTTTGGCCGAGGAATTTCGTCCGTTCATAAAGCCAGCTTGATCCGGATGAACCACTTTTGGCAAAATTAACTGTAATCTAGATGCTAAGATGGACATTAAAATCTTGTAATCTGAATTAAGTAGGGCTATTGGTCTATATGGTTCTTTAAGCCTAGGGTCTTTTCCTGCTTTAATGATTAAGGTTGTGTGGGAAAAAGAAAATGAAGCTGAAACTGGTTTGCCTTTGGTATAGTATTCATTATATAAATTTGTTAGATATGGGGCAATTTCTTCCACTAGTATTTTATAAAATTCGCCAGGTAGTCCGTCTGGACCAGCCGCCTTATTAATCGGTAGTTTAGAGATTGCCACCTTTACTTCTTGAACCGATATAGGAGCATTAAGGCTGACGATGCAGTCATCAGTTAATGAGGGGCTAACAATCTTATTCCAAAACTCCGCAGATTTGTCTTGATCATAACCCTTATCAGAGTATACATTTTGATAATATTCTACTAATACAGTTGCAATCAGGATCTAAAATTCGCTTTCCCTTATCTAAGAGTTCTTCAATATAAGGTTGTTTTTTTTCATTATTAACCAATCTAGACAACATCTTTCCAGATTTATTCCCAAATCTGTAGAATTTGGCCTGAGTTTTTAATTCTTTCTGCACTTGTTGGGTTAAGATAAATGTGTCCCTAGTTTCTTTAGCTCGCACATACTTAGCCCAGTTTAGGGCATTTTTATGCAGTAAGAATTTATTATATGAATTAGATAGTGCCTTATTTATTTCTTTTTCTCTTGTCTTTAATTTTTTAGTTAGAGCGATATTATACTATTATAAGTTAGTATTTCTCCTCTGAGAACCGCCTTAGCGGTATCCCAGAGCAGTTCTGGGCGTTCAATATATTCATAATTGAACTGTATAAATTCCTCAAATTTCGACCTGAGATGAGTTTTAAATTTCATATCCGTTACTAAGTAATGTGGAAAAAAAAAACGCAGAGATTTAATTTGCGGCCGTTTCAACTGAATATGCAAAGAAATGGGGGCATGATCTGATATTGATATGGGAAAGATTCTTGCTTGCACCGTTATATGCCCTATACGCTCGTCTTTAAGGAATAGATCTATTCGTGAAAGAGTTTTGTCTGCTTTTGAAAGACAGGTAAATTCCTATGTATCCGGGTTTTGAATACGCCATATATCCCGTAGTGCTAAATTTTGTTTTATTTTCTTGATCATTTTAAATTCTAGATTATCCTTTTTCTGTTTTTTCTGTTTCGTAGTTTCTCGAAGCCTGTCTAATGGGCATTGCAGCGCCATATTAAAATCCCCACCAATAATGAGGTGTCCCTGACTATACAGTAATAATTTAGATTGTATTCTATTCCAGAATTCTGAATCAAAAGTGTTGGGGCCATATATATTACATAGTATATAGGTATCCTGGGCGAGTTTTATTTTTAACAGAACGAATCTTCCCTCCGGATCGGGCTCCCAGTGCACAACCTCAATTTGGGTTTTTTTCCCTATTAAGATAGCTACTCCCCTTTTTTTACCAATACTTGGTGAGAAGAACACTTCTTTAACCCATGAGGTTTTGAGTTTAGAGGATTCCTCTGAGTTAAGATGTGTTTCTTGGATTAACCCTATATCCGTCTGGGACTTCATTAATTGTGTCAGTATAGCTTTTCGCTTAATAGGGGTAGAAATCCCTCCCACGTTCCATGATACAATCCTAAATTTTTCTATTTTCTTGTATTTTTAAACCTACTCTGGGGTGAAACAGCAAGGAGGGGGCGGGAAGAAAAAAAAAAAAAAAAAAGAGAAAAAACAAAAAAAACAAAAACCACAGTGAGACCCCCACAAGGGGGGGGGACTCGGGCAATTTCCCTAAGTGCCCCATCTATCTCTGAGTGACGGGATTAAACCCACGATTAGGCCTACTCTGCTGGAACTGACCCCTTCAGTACTGGTGGGTCCAGAGTTGTAAAGAATTTCTCAGCTGCAACAGCCTCCACAAAAAAATATGTAACATCCTTCACTGTCACTTTAAGCTTAGCAGGAAAAATTATGGTGGCATCCAGGCCATGTTTTATAAATTTAGTGCACATTGGTGCCAGATCTTTCCTTTTTAAGGCTGTCTCAGCCGAGAAATCCTGAAAAATTTAAATTTTAGCACCATCAATAATAAGTGGCTGGGTTTTACGGAATTGTTGTAAAAATTTAAGTTTGTCTTGATAATTAAGTAGTTTGGCAATTATAGGTCTAGGTCTGGTAGGGTTATTATTAGATGTACGAGGTGGACCAAGCCTATGTGCCCTCTCTACCAAGACTTGGCGGTATGTCGACGGAAATTTGAGAGCTTTAGTGAGAGTGTCTGAGATAAAGAGGACCAAATCCCCATACTGGCTCTCTTCTGGGAGTCCTATTATTCTGATATTATTCCTTCTACTGCGGTTTTCTAGGTCTTCCAGCCTAGATAAGGTTTTTTGAATACTTATACTCATGTTTTCAAATTTAGAGCCATATGAGGTAGTGAGGTCCTCTAAGTCAGACACTCTTTGCTCAGCCTCCTGTAACCTTGCTGAAAATGATCTGATATCTTGTGTTAAAACCGTTATATCTTGTTTGATTTCCGCTTTTAAAGCGTCAAACTTGGGGGAGAGGGCCTCTGAGATGCTGGCAACCAGAGTCTGAATATTCAGTGCTTCAGGTGTAGCTATGTTTATCATGGTAGATTGGGCATTGACAACTGGATCTTGCGTGCCCTTGGGCTTTCTGTCCCTATGTCTTACTGCCATAGTTGGGGAAGGTGTTTTGGCCGAGATGCCAAGAAACTTATCCATGTGTTTAAAAGTGTTTATTTTAGTGTACAGCTAAACTCAAGTAAGTGAGAATTACCGGAGTAGTGTTGCTTAACAAGTGAACATTAATCTAATTTAGATTCAGAATTCAAAAAGGGTGAACCAAAACTTTGGCAGAAGGTTTTTCAGGACATTATGCACCTAGGTAAAAATATCAATTTTTGTTTGCCAGTGTGTGAAGATTTTCCTATACCAATCACTAAACTCACTAAGGAAAATAGGAGACCCAGATACCTGAAATAGCAGAAGGGTATCAAGCCTGATCCAGAGAAGCTTTAGTATAGGCTGCTATCTCAGGCAATATTTAGAGAGCAGTGAAATAAGGCAGCTCACCCCCTTAAGTCAATTGATCCTGCAAGTGAGATACCTTATGAGAGGGTGTTTAAAGATTTAGGGCGATCTTAGAAAAAATATATATCAGTTAATCTACACAGATAACACTTTATAATAAGCCTAGTCTTATCATCACTTAGCCACTATGAAAGAATAAAAAAATACAAAACCAAATCTAATTTCCTGTGGTTCAGCTTAGATAATTCAAAACTTATTTCAGCTATATCTAAACAACCAGTATTTTTTCAGAATATTTATATGATTCGATAAGCTATTTGAAGCTTATAATATAGTAGCATAATCAATTATATTTTAGGTCAATACTAGAAAATTTACTTTTAACTTTTTAGTATATGCAATTTGAATAACCTAGAAACCTGTAGTATAACCAGTCCTCATTCAGAGGAGTGAAGCATAGATGGAAACAGCAATCATTGGTTATGAATTTCAGATAAGGGAAAGAAAAAAAAAAAAAAGACAAACAGTAGTCCAGAGAAGTGGAAATTTCATATGATATAGTCAGTGTTATTTTCAGAGTAGCTTCAATATGTTTTAGATCATTAGTACACAAGGCAGATTAGTGTGTCAGGGTGTGCTTGTAATCCCATAGCCTTCTACCGCTGTTTTTATCAAGTATAGAGAAGGGAAATCTCTCAGTTGATGTTGTGGCCTCCCTTTTACAGCTGGTCTTTAAGTCACTGTAAGCGGTCTGGAATTTTTATGTCAGGTTAACTTCGCTGGTAACCCCTGCAATAATTTACAATGTGTCCCACGATCTTCTTAAATCTCATACTCAAGAGCCTTCCTTAGTAGGGTGTTTCAGATTTTTAAACCCTGATGGCCCCCTCCATTTTCCTTCATTTCCCCCCTCTGAAAAGTTCTCATGTTACGGTGCCATTGTTAATGTCAGAAATAATCTACTGTGAATGAGACTCGCCCCTTCATAGACTGGCCACTGGTTCTGCTGCTCACCTCTGTGTTGTACCCTTCGGCGCAGAGGAGATTGTTACCTCCGTTTTCCAGCACCTCTGTGAAGTGCGGCTTCCGTAGTCAGCTCTCCTCACGCAACGTCGGTGGGAGGAGAGAGACCGAAGTCTCACCGGGCGCCGCCGCCAGCCAGGAAGGAGCAGCCTCTCCACCGACAATCTGCTCCAAGACCAGAGCCACCTCCCTCCCACGCAGCACCGGTGGGGGAGGGAGAAGAGAAACAGAGAGGCCGGTCAGCAACCCAGCAGGTAAGACCACCGGTCAGCAGCAAGTCTGGTCAGAGTGGCAAAGGGGGTCCAAATTCGTCAGCCAGAGTCCGCTGGAGGATAGAGGGGGGAAGGGAGCTTTACCTTGTCCAAAGAAAAGTTCCGTAGAGCAGGCAGATGGAGACCCAAGTCCCAATACGGAGCTGGAGGGTAAAACAAAAAGTCCAAATTAAGCTGATAGTGACAGGCAGGTATTGCCTATATAAAAAGTCCAGATAGATGGGGACAAGTACCAGTGGAATGACAAGCCACTGGGAAGGGTTCCGGAGCAAATCTTTTTAGCTGGCCTAAGGATAATAGCTCACTAGCCAGGAGCAAGGCGCAGGAATCCACCACCAAAATCTGTGGGCCTGGAGCTGCAATCTGAGCTACACCTGCGTAGCACACCTGTGCAGCCACACCTGTGTAGCTCCACCTCCACCGGACAAAGACAGGAGCATGCAATTTTAAGCAACTTTCTAATTGACTCCAATTATCAAATTTCCTTCATTTTCTTGGTATCTTTATTTGAAAAGCAAGAATGTAAGTTTAGATGCTGGCCAATTATTGGTGAACAACCTTGGTTGTCCTTGCTGATTGGACAGTACCAATAAACAAGTGCTGTCCAAGGTCTGAACCAAAAACTGGCTGACTCCTTAGCTTAGATGCCTTCTTTTTAAAGATAGCAAGAGAACAAATAAAAAAATGATAATAGGAGTAAATTAGAAGGTTGCTTAAAATGACATGCTCTATCTGAATCACAAAAGAAAAAAATTGGGTTCAGTGTCCCTTTAAGTATTATCCCTGTGTATCAAGTTGTGTTTTGTGAACACTTTGGCCCCTTGATGTCAGGCACTAGCATACCACTACATCTGGTGACGGATCACAGCCTTTATTCTGATATTGGACTGAGAGGGGTGTGCTTTAGGTGTGCTGAAATGCAGGACTCTGACAAGCATTTCGTCCTAGTCAGACACTATAACACCTAAGCATAAAGGTTATTGGTGGTATAATCGCACCGGACGTTGTTACCGACCCTCCAATAACACACTCCACTTGTGCAGACACACCCCATCATTAGGAGGGGGATTCCAGTAATACAGTCCGTAAGCTTCATTTGTTATAGACCGCAGAGAGATGGTGACACTTTCCCGCTGTGAACGGCGCTTTCGCACCATTTCCCCTTTAGGTTTACTGCACAACAGTGGTTGCAACACAACTCGGTTGATCTAAAAGGTGGTAAGACGCCCTAAATAGGGCTTAACAAGAGGGACAGTGTTTTTTGTGCATTTGGGTCCCAGATACCTCGCTGTAAGGTTTACGATTGCTATTACAGTTATTTTCTCTTGTAAGGTGTATCCAGTCCACGGATCATCCATTACTTGTGGGATATTCTCCTTCCCAACAGGAAGTTGCAAGAGGATCAACCACAGCAGAGCTAATATATAGCTCCTCCCCTAACTGCCATATCCAGTCATTCTCTTGCAACTCTCGACAAGCATGGAAGTAGTAAGAGAGGTAGTGGTGAAACGTAGTTGTTTTTTTCTTCAATCAAAAGTTTGTTATTTTTAAATGGTACCGGAGTTGTACTATTTTTGTCCCAGGCAGAAAATAGAAGAAGAATCTGCCTGTGATCTCTATGATCTTAGCAGGTTGTAACTAAGATCCATTGCTGTTCTCACACATAACTGAAGAGAGAGGTAATTCAGCTGGGGAATGGCGTGCAGGTTATCCTGCTATGAGGTATGTGCAGTTAAACATTTTTTCTAGAGATGTAAATGCTAGAAAATGCTGCTGATACCAGATTTATGTAAGGTAAGCCTGAATACAGTGATTTAATAGCGACTGGTATCATGCTTACTGTCAGAGGTAATACTCTTATAAATTTTCAATTCCTGTTATATAAAACGTTTGCTGGAAGTGTTTAAACGTTTTTATATATGTTTTGGTGATAAAACTTTATTGGGGCCTAGTTTTTTTTTCCACATGGCTGGCTTAAATTTGCCTAGAAACAGTTTCCTTAGGCTTTCCACTGTTTAGACATGAGTGGGAGGGGCCTAATTTAGCACTTAATTGCGCAGTAAATTTTACAGACTGAGACATCCAGCTTTCCTCAAGGAGTCCCCTGAATGCTATAGGACATCTCTAAAGGGCTCTTAGGCTTTCCAAAGTCGTTTGTTGGGAAGGTAGGGCCACAGCAGAGCTGTGGCAGTTTGTTGTGACTGTTAAAAAACGTCTATATCATTTTTTTGATCCGTTTTTTGAACTAAGGGGTTAATCATCCATTTGCAAGTGAGTGCAATGCTCTGTTAGCTTATTATACACACTGTAAACATTTTGTTTGAATTACTGCTTTTTTTCACTGTTTTTCAAATTCTTCAGGGTCCTTTCAACCATCCAAACCTAATTTCTCTGAGACTGACTGCCTGGAGATTGAACGCTTGATTTTATCAAAGCGTGGCTTCTCTGAATCAGTCATTGATACCTTAATTCAGGCACGAAAGCCTGTCACCAGGAAAATCTATCATAAGATATGGCGTAAATATCTTTATTGGTGTGAATCCAAGGGTTACTCATGGAGTAAAGTCAGGATTCCCAGGATATTATCCTTTCTCTAAGAAGGATTGGAAAAAGGATTGTCAGCTAGTTCCTTAAAGGGACAGATTTCTGCTCTGTCTATTCTTTTGCACAAACATCTGGCGGATGTTCCAGACGTCCAGGCATTTTGTCAGGCTTTAGTTAGAATCAAGCCTGTGTTTAAACCTGTTGCTCCGCCATGGAGTTTAAATTTGGTTCTTAAAGTTCTTCAAGGGGTTCCGTTTGAACCTCTTCATTCCATAGATATCAAACTTTCTCCAACATTGGTGTGTCCGGTCCACGGCATCATCCTTACTTGTGGGATATTCTCTTCCCCAACAGGAAATGGCAAAGAGTCCCAGCAAAGCTGGTCACATGATCCCTCCTAGGCTCCGCCCACCCCAGTCATTCTCTTTGCCGTTGCACAGGCAACATCTCCACGGAGATGGTTAAGAGTTTTTTGGTGTTTAAATGTAGTTTTATTCTTCTATCAAGTGTTTGTTATTTTAAAATAGTGCTGGTATGTACTATTTACTCTGAAACAGAAAAGGATGAAGATTTCTGTTTGTAAGAGGAAGATGATTTTAGCAGACAGTAACTAAAATCGATTGCTGTTTCCACACAGGACTGTTGAGATGAAGTAACTTCAGTTGGGGGAAACAGTTAGCAGACTTTTCTGCTTAAGGTATGACTAGCCATATTTCTAACAAGACCATGTAATGCTGGAAGGCTGTCATTTCCCCTCATGGGGACCGGTAAGCCATTTTCTTAGTTAAACATAAAAGAATAAAGGGCTTCAAAAAGGGCTTAAAAACTGGTAGACATTTTTCTGGGCTAAAACGATTGCTTTACTAGGCATATTATGCAGATTCTAACTAATAATTGGTATTATAATCTTGGGGAACGTTTAGAAAAACGGCATGCACTGTGTTGGACACCTTTTTCAGATGGGGGCCTTTCTAGTTATAGACAGAGCCTCATTTTCGCGCCATTTGTTTTTGGAGAGCAAGGCATGCAGATGCATGTGTCAGGAGCTAAGAATCACTGAAAAAGCTTATAGAAGGCGTCATTTGGTATCGTATTCCCCTCTGGGCTTGGTTGGGTCTCAGCAAAGCATATAGCTGGGACTGTATAGGGGTTAAATGTAAAAACGGCTCCGGTTCCGTTAATTTAAGGGTTAAAGCTCTGAAATTTGGTGTGCAATACTTTTAATGCTTTAAGACACTGTGGTGAAATTTTGGTGAATTTTGAACAATTCCTTCATACTTTTTCACATATTCAGTAATAAAGTGTTTTCAGTTTGAAATTTAAAGTGACAGTAACGGTTTTATTTTAAAACGTTTTTTGTGCTTTGTTGACAAGTTTAAGCCTGTTTAACATGTCTGTACCATCAGATAAGCTATGTTCTATATGTATGAAAGCCAATGTGTCTCCCCATTTATGTGATAATTATGCCATAGTGTCCAAACAAAGTAAGGACAGTAATGCCACAGAAAATGATATTGCCCAAGATGAGGGGAGTAAACATGATACTACATCATCCCCTACTGTGTCTACACCAGTTATGCCCACACAGGAGGCCCCTAGTACATCTAGTGCGCCAATACTTATTACCATGCAACAATTAACGGCTGTAATGGATAACTCCATAGCAAATCTTTTATCCAAAATGCCTACTTATCAGAGAAAGCGCGATTGCTCTGTTTTAAACACTGAAGAGCAAGAGGACGCTGATGTTAACTGTTCTGACATACCCTCACACCAATCTCAAGGGGCCATGAGGGAGGTTTTGTCTGATGGAGAAATTTCAGATTCAGGAAAAATTTCTCATCAAGCTGAACCTGATGTTGTGACATTTAAATTTAAATTAGAACATCTCCGCGCACTGCTTAAGGAGGTGTTATCTACTCTGGATGATTGTGACAATTTGGTCATTCCAGAGAAATTATGTAAGATGGACAAGTTCCTAGAGGTTCCGGTGCCCCCCGACGCTTTTCCTATACCCAAGCGGGTGGCGGACATAGTAAATAAAGAGTGGGAAAGGCCCGGCATACCTTTTGTTCCCCCCCCTATATTTAAGAAATTATTTCCTATAGTCGACCCCAGAAAGGACTTATGGCAGACAGTCCCCAAGGTCGAGGGGGCGGTTTCTACTCTAAACAAACGCACTACTATTCCTATCGAAGATAGTTGTGCTTTCAAAGATCCTATGGATAAGAAATTAGAGGGTTTGCTTAAAAAGATTTTTGTACAGCAAGGTTACCTTCTACAACCAATTTCATGCATTGTTCCTGTCACTACGGCAGCGTGTTTCTGGTTCGAGGAACTAGAAAAATCGCTCAGTAAAGAATCTTCGTATGAGGAGGTTATGGACAGAGTTCAAGCACTTAAATTGGCTAACTCTTTTGTTTTAGATGCCGCTTTGCAATTAGCTAGATTAGCGGCGAAAAATTCAGGGTTTGCTATCGTGGCGCGCAGAGCGCTTTGGCTAAAGTCTTGGTCAGCGGATGTGTCTTCCAAGACAAAATTGCTTAACATTCCTTTCAAAGGTAAAACATTATTTGGACCTGATTTGAAAGAGATTATTTCAGACATCACTGGGGGAAAGGGCCACGCCCTCCCACAGGATAGGTCTTTTAAGGCTAAAAATAAGCCTAATTTTCGTCCCTTTCGCAGAAACGGACCAGTCTCTAATTCTGTATCCTCTAAGCAAGAGGGTAATACTTCACAACCCAAACCAGCCTGGAAACCAATGCAAGGCTGGAACAAGGGTAAGCAGGCCAAGAAGCCTACCACTGCTACCAAAACAGCATGAAGGGATAGCCCCCGATCCGGGACGGGATCTAGTGGGGGGCAGACTTTCTCTCTTTGCTCAGGCTTGGGCAAGAGATGTTCAGGATCCTTGGGCGCTAGAAATAGTTTCTCAAGGTTATCTCCTGGAATTCAAGGAACTACCCCCAAGGGGAAGGTTCCACAGGTCTCAATTATCTTCAAACCAAATAAAGAGACAGGCATTCTTACATTGTGTAGAAGACCTGTTAAAGATGGGAGTGATACATCCAGTTCCAATAAGAGAACAAGGAATGGGTTTTTATTCCAATCTGTTCATAGTTCCCAAAAAAGAGGGAACATTCAGACCAATTTTGGATCTAAAGATCCTAAACAAATTCCTCAGGGTACCATCGTTCAAAATGGAAACTATTCGAACGATCCTACCTACTATCCAGGAAAATCAATTTATGACTACCGTGGATTTAAAGGATGCGTACCTACATATTCCTATCCACAAGGAACATCATCAGTTCCTAAGGTTCGCTTTTCTGGACAAGCATTACCAGTTTGTGGCACTTCCATTCGGATTAGCCACTGCTCCAAGGATTTTCACAAAGGTACTAGGGTCCCTTCTAGCGGTTCTAAGACCAAGGGGCATTGCAGTAGTACCTTACTTGGACGACATCCTGATTCAAGCGTCGTCCCTGTCAAAAGCAAAGGCTCATACGGACATCGTTCTAGCCTTTCTCAGATCTCACGGATGGAAGGTGAACAAAGAAAAAAGTTCTCTGTCCCCGTCAACAAGAGTTCCCTTCTTGGGAACAATAATAGATTCCTTAGAAATGAGGATTTTTCTGACAGAGGTCAGAAAATCAAAACTTCTAAGCTCTTGTCAAGTACTTCATTCTGTTCCTCGTCCTTCCATAGCGCAGTGCATGGAAGTAATAGGATTGATGGTTGCAACAATGGACATAGTTCCTTTTGCACGAATTCATCTAAGACCATTACAACTGTGCATGCTCAGACAGTGGAATGGGGATTATACAGACTTGTCTCCGACGATTCAAGTAGATCAAAAGACCAGAGATTCACTCCGTTGGTGGCTGACCCTGGACAATCTGTCACAGGGAATGAGCTTCCGCAGACCAGAGTGGGTCATTGTCACGACAGACGCCAGCCTAGTGGGCTGGGGCGCGGTCTGGGAATCCCTGAAAGCTCAGGGTCTATGGTCTCGGGAAGAGTCTCTTCTCCCGATAAACATTCTGGAACTGAGAGCGATATTCAATGCTCTCAGAGCTTGGCCTCAACTAGCAAAGGCCAAATTCATAAGGTTTCAGTCAGACAAGATGACGACCGTTGCATATATCAATCATCAGGGGGGAACAAGGAGTTCCCTGGCGATGAAAGAAGTGACCAAGATAATTCAATGGGCGGAGGATCACTCCTGCCACTTGTCTGCGATCCACATCCCAGGAGTGGAAAATTGGGAAGCGGATTTTCTGAGTCGTCAGACATTCCATCCGGGGGAGTGGGAACTCCATCCGGAAATCTTTGCCCAAATAACTCAATTATGGGGCATTCCAGACATGGATCTGATGGCGTCTCGTCAGAACTTCAAGGTTCCTTGCTACGGGTCCAGATCCAGGGATCCCAAGGCGAATCTAGTAGATGCACTAGTAGCACCTTGGACCTTCAACCTAGCTTATGTATTCCCACCGTTTCCTCTCATCCCCAGGCTGGTAGCCAGGATCAATCAGGAGAGGGCCTCGGTGATCTTGATAGCTCCTGCGTGGCCACGCAGGACTTGGTATGCAGACCTGGTGAATATGTCATCGGCTCCACCATGGAAGCTACCTTTGAGACAGGACCTTCTTGTTCAAGGGTCCATTCGAACATCCGAATCTGGTTTCCCTCCAACTGACGGCTTGGAGATTGAACGCTTGATTTTATCAAAGCGTGGGTTTTCAGATTCTGTAATAGATACTCTGATTCAGGCTAGAAAGCCTGTAACTAGAAAAATTTACCATAAAATATGGAAAAAATATATCTGTTGGTGTGAATCTAAAGGATTCCCATGGAACAAGATAAAAATTCCTAAGATTCTATCCTTTCTATAAGAAGGTTTGGAGAAAGGATTATCTGCAAGTTCTCTGAAGGGACAGATCTCTGCTTTATCTGTTTTACTTCACAAAAGACTGGCAGCTGTGCCAGATGTTCAAGCATTTGTTCAGGCTCTGGTTAGGATCAAGCCTGTTTACAGACCTTTGACTCCTCCCTGGAGTCTAAATCTAGTTCTTTCAGTTCTTCAGGGGGTTCCGTTTGAACCCTTACATTCCGTAGATATTAAGTTATTATCTTGGAAAGTTTTGTTTTTGGTTGCAATTTCTTCTGCTAGAAGAGTTTCAGAGTTATCTGCTCTGCAGTGTTCTCCGCCCTATCTGGTGTTCCATGCAGATAAGGTGGTTTTGCGTACTAAGCCTGGTTTTCTTACGAAAGTTGTTTCCAACAAAAATATTATCCAGGAGATAGTTGTACCTTCCAGTTTCAAAGAAGGAACGTTTGTTACACAATTTGGACGTAGTCCATGCTCTAAAATTCTATTTAGAGGCTACTAAAGATTTCAGACAAACATCTTCCTTGTTTGTTGTTTATTATGGTAAAAGGAGAGGTCAAAAAGCGACTTCTACCTCTCTTTCCTTTTGGCTTAAAAGCATTATCCGATTGGCTTATGAGACTGCCGGACAGCAGCCTCCTGAAAGAATCACAGCTCACTCCACTAGGGCTGTGGCTTCCACATGGGCCTTCAAGAACGAGGCTTCTGTTGACCAGATATGTAAGGCAGCGACTTGGTCTTCACTGCACACTTTTGCCAAATTTTACAAATTTGATACTTTTGCTTCTTCGGAGGCTATTTTTGGGAGAAAGGTTTTGCAAGCCGTGGTGCCTTCCATTTAGGTGACCTGATTTGCTCCCTCCCTTCATCCGTGTCCTAAAGCTTTGGTATTGGTTCCCACAAGTAAGGATGACGCCGTGGACCGGACACACCAATGTTGGAGAAAACAGAATTTATGCTTACCTGATAAATTACTTTCTCCAACGGTGTGTCCGGTCCACGGCCCGTCCTGGTTTTTTAATCAGGTCTGATGAATTATTTTCTCTAACTACAGTCACCACGGTATCATATGGTTTCTCCTATATATATTTCCTCCTGTCCGTCGGTCGAATGACTGCGGTGGGCGGAGCCTAGGAGGGATCATGTGACCAGCTTTGCTGGGACTCTTTGCCATTTCCTGTTGGGGAAGAGAATATCCCACAAGTAAGGATGACGCCGTGGACCGGACACACCGTTGGAGAAAGTAATTTATCAGGTAAGCATAAATTCTGTTTTTATCTTGGAAAGTTCTTTTTTTGGTAGCTATTTCCTCGGCTCGTAGAGTTTCCGAGTTATCTGCCTTACAATGTGATTCCCCTTATCTGATCTTCCATACAGATAAGGTAGTTTTGCGTACCAAACCTGGGTTTTTACCTAAGGTGGTATCTAATAAGAATATCAATCAGGAGATTGTTTGTTGTCTACTCTGGACAGAGGAAAGGCCAAAAGGCTTCGGCAACTTCTCTTTTGCTTTGGCTAAGAAGTATAATACACTTAGCTTATGAGACTGCTGGCCAACAGCCTCCTGAAAGGATTACAGCTCATTCTACTAGAGCTGTGGCTTCCACATGGGCCTTTAAAAATGAGGCTTCTGTTGAACAGCTTTGCAAGGCGGCGACTTGGTCTTCGCTTCATACTTTTTCAAAATTCTATAAATTTGATACTTTTGCTTCTTCAGAGGCTATTTTTGGGAGAAAGGTTTTACAGGCAGTGGTACCTTCCGTTTAAGTACCTGCCTTGTCCCTCCCTTCATCTGTGTACTTTAGCTTTGGTATTGGTATCCCACAAGTAATGGATGATCCGTGGACTGGATACACCTTACAAGAGAAAACATAATTTATGCTTACCTGATAAATTTATTTCTCTTGTGGTGTATCCAGTCCACTTTCCGCCCTGTCATTTTAAGGCAGGTATTTTTTAACTGTAAACTACAGTCACCACTGCACCCTATGGTTTCTCCTTTCTCTTGCTTGTCTTCGGTCGAATGACTGGATATGGCAGTTAGGGGAGGAGCTATATAGCAGCTCTGCTGTGGGTGATCCTCTTGCAACTTCCTGTTGGGAAGGAGAATATCCCACAAGTAATGGATGATCCGTGAACTGGATACACCACAAGAGAAATAAATTTATCAGGTAAGCATAAATTATGTTTTTTTTAACAGCACATATAATGGATGACTCTACAGTAATAGAGAGTCTAGAGGAATCTTTCACAGTCAAGTCTGTTAACAGCAGTTAATGTATGCTTTGCAAAATTATCACACCCTCCAGCGCAACTATGCAATTGCTGTCTGACATGTCCTGATGTCTTATTCAGGAGGCCCAAATGGTCAAACGACGAATGAGCTCCCAAATGGTCCTACTGTGGCTTCTCAGGCTTTGGCCAATGTGGATATTACTGTCCAACCGCCCATTAATGTAGCTTCAGTTACTCCAGAGTGCTGTGCAGAGAGCGTTCCAACCTGATTGTGGTAGGCCCTTTACCTGATAACCTCACGGCCCATATACAGTCTGCTGCCCTGAGTGCTAACCAAGTGTCAAGGAAAAGAAAAGTTAAAGGGACAGTCAACCCAAAATTTGTCATAAGTCTTTCCTATAAAGTTGCAAACGCTTATTATTTTCAACTATAGCCCAATTTTGTAACATAAATCGTTTATATGTAATAGTACATACTTTTTGTGCCTCTGCCTGTTTAAAATGTCCGCCTGCCCCATCCCCTATTTTGCCACAAGCATTGTCATCATGTTGCAGTGCTCGTCTATGAATGATTTAGCACCGGGTTCCCCACAAACGTGCGGTGCTCTCCGGGAGAGAGGCGGCCCCCTTCTGTCCGCGCTCCGGTCCCGAGGCGAGCGGCTCTGCCCACCGCCTCCCCTGGGGGGGGCCCGAGGCTCTGCGGTATCGTCGCGTTTAGGGGGGATTCTGACTTAGAGGCGTTCAGTCATAATCCCACAGATGGCACTCCTTTTGCCCCTTCGGCAGCATTTAAGAGATTGTTTTCTGTTCCAGCTGCCCAGGCAGAGGTCTAGAACAGTGTACCTAAGGTGGGACGCACTATATCTACACTAGCCAAGCGCACAAATATCCCGCTTGAGCACAGTACCTCCTTTAGAGATCCTCTTGACCGAAAACTTGAGGGATACCTCAGGAGAGTGTTTCTTCAGTCAGGCGCATTGTTTCAACTGTCAGTAGGTATTGCAGTTACGGGTGACGCAAAATTCTGGTGTGAATCCTTAGTGGACCTGATTACAGTAGAAACTCCCTTGAGGACCACATACAATCCATATGGTTGGCAAACGCCTTAAGGACGCAATTCTGAATTAATGCAAAAAAACTCTGGCTAGGAGGGGCCTGTGGCTAAAATTCTGGTAATTGGATAATTTGTCTAAATGTAGACTGCTGTCACTGTAGTTCAAGGGTAAGTCCCTATCTGGTCCAGGTCTGGACTCTATCTTAGCCAAAGTTACAGGTGGAAAGGGAGCTTTCCTAATGCAGGACACAAGAATCAAAGGAACGCAGAATCAACTAAAACTGTCTCCCAGGCCTACATGGATGCCCACCCAGGGGTGGAACAAGCAGCCCAAGAAGTTTTCTCAACAAATTAGCATGATGGGATCGCCCCTGACCTGGGACCAGGTCACGTGGGGGCAGACTTAATCTATTCCAGAGGGAATGGTGTCAGTCCATTCAGGACTCTTGGGTGCTGGACATTATTTGCCAGGGTTACAGAATAAGCTTTCGATCCCTTCCCCCAAGGAAACGCTTCCTTCTATCACAAGTATCTGGAAGCCCAGTAAAGGGGGCAGCACTACTTTGTTGTGTGGAAGACCTCTTAGCCATGGGAATGGTGGTTCATGTTCCCTCATCAGAGAGGGAACAAGGATTTTACTCAAATATCTTTGTGGTACCCAAGAAAGAGGGTGCACATTCTGTCCTATATTGTAAGAGTTCCCACCTTCAAGATGGAAACAATAAGATCCATCCTTCCTCTGGTTCATGTCCACAAGAGACATGAAGGACTTGTACACTATCAGTTTGTTACGCTACCATTCGGGTTGGCTACGGCTTCACAAGTTTTCACCACAGTCCTGGCAGCCCTGCTGGCTGTGGTTCATCTGCAGGTGATCGCAGTGGCTCCTTACCTGGACAACATTCTGGTTCAGGCTCCTTCCTTGTCGGTGATGCAGGACCACACGCAGAGGTTACACAAATACACTAGGTAGTAATGCGCTAGGCTTAATTATATCAAACCCCTCATAAAAACACAACTCCCTCTATTTTCTGTCACTATGCAATGTATATAGAAAAGAAATTAAGAGGGCGCTCAGAAGCTTAAGATATCTGTTAAAATGTGAATTTAATACAATGAATATTTCAAGAACATATGTTAAAAAATAAAAAATGGGACGTCTCCCTCAATTAAAATACAATCACTGCACCAGAACACAGAACTGCTCATACACCATAAGAACGGTATTACAAAAATTCACTCAAAAACACTTATATTTCTATGTGAATCAACAACAGCTCTGCCTTTAGTTCACTTCCTATAAAGTTATACCACCAGGTTAAAGGGGCAGTAAACCTAGCAAATAATGTTATATAATTCTGCACACAGTGCAGAATTATATAACATTAGCTTAGCGCCAGCTTTCTAAAGCAACATAATTTGCTAGGTTTATTGCCCTTTTTAAAGCAATAGTAACAATCCGTTCTCAATCAGCAGATATATAGGGGCCGATTTAACAAGCTGTCAATCGGCCCCATTGCAGCAGTTTCCGCACGAGCCTCTGAGGCTGCGGACATCAATCCGCCCGATCGTATACGATCAGGTTGATTGACACCCCCTGCTAGCGGCCGAAAGCCTGCGAATCTGCAGGGAGCGGCATTGCACAAGCAGTTCACCAGAGCTGCTTGTGTAATGTTAAATGC
Source organism: Bombina bombina (assembly GCF_027579735.1). Classification (NCBI taxonomy): domain Eukaryota; kingdom Metazoa; phylum Chordata; class Amphibia; order Anura; family Bombinatoridae; genus Bombina; species Bombina bombina. Next base: position 892,523,072 of record NC_069503.1, on the reverse strand, counting down.
TGACAGCGTATGATGTTGGCACTCAGCGATGTCTGTCGGACATGATCTGCTGAGCAGATCATGTTGGACAGACACTTGATAAATTGGCCCCATAGCCTTTTTTCTTAGGTAATCACAGATCATTTACGGACCTTGCACGTATCATAGTCACCAAAGAAATGCTTAACAGCGGTACCTGTTTATCACCAACGTATTCAGCCTCTTTGTGGGAGTCCGTTATACTTTCGCTACTGTTAGCATTTTTCCTTGACACACAGAACTCACACACGTGACTACCTCAGTTTTGTCACGGGGAGGATTCCTTCCAGGTATCAGCTGTGTCCACTATGTGGCTATTACTTGGAAATAGTATCCGCTTGCAGGATATAAGCTGTGCTTATTTCTTTGTTGTAATTACCTGCTCTTAGTGCTTTATGTACGCAAGTAACAATATATACCACTTCAATGCAGAGGTTACTCTTGTGTCACAAATGCACGGTTGGAAGGTAAAATTGGAAAAGAGCTCCCTCGTCCCGGCTATGAGGAACAACTTCCTAGGAATGATCATAGACTCAGTCAGCATGTACTTCTACCTTACAGACAAGCACAGAGATAAGCTTCAGAGGGCGTGTCGCCTGCTTCTGGCCAATGCTCATTCATCAGTGGCACTTTGCATGGAGGTGGTAGGTCTCATGGTTGCAGCATCGAATGCTATACTGTTTGCTAGCTTTACAGTTGTGTATGCTCAGACAATGGAATGCAGACCATTCAGACCTATTGCAGTTCATCTCTGTGGATGCCCAAATGAGAGACAGTCTGGTTTGGGGGAAATCCCCAACTCCTGTACCTCTAGGAGCGAGTTTCGCCGCCCTCTTGGATTATTTTCACTGCAGACGCGAGTCTGCCCGGTTGGGGTGCGGTGTAGGATTCTCTCAGAGCCCACGGAACCTGGTGTCAGGAGGAAGTGTCTCTTCCGATTAACATTCTCGAATTGAGGGCTATATACAACGCACTTCTGGCATGCCTCAACTGGGTTCTGTCCTGGCATATCCGATTCCAATCAGACAATATCACGACAGTGGCCTTCATCAACCCTCAGGGAGGCACTCTGAGCGCTCGAATTCTGCAGTGGGCGGAGAGACATCAATATTCATATCCCCTGTGTGGAGAATTGGAAAGGCAGATAGTCCCTGAGTGTCCATGCAGGACTTGATACGCAGACCTGGTGAGCCTGCTGTCTGCTCAGCCTTGGTGAGTTCCACTTCGTCAGGCCTGTCACCAGATGCATCTACCATAAGGTCTGGGGGACTTATCTTCAATGCTGTGACCAGTGAGGGTTCTCTTGGTGTAAAATAAAACTTCAGTTTCTCCAGGAGGACTTGGAGAAATGTTCTATCAAGGGTCAGATCTCTGCCCTTTCTGTTATTTTTTTACAAAAGGTTGGCTAGTTTGCCAGATGTTCAAGAACTTGTTCAGGCTCTGGTTAGAATTAAGCCTGTTTTCAAACCTGTTGCTCCCCCATGCACCCTAACTTAGTTCTTAAGGTTCTTCAGAGGTCTCTGTTTGAGCCTCTGCATGCTGTTGATATTAAGTTACTCACCTGGTTTTTCTATTGGCTATTTCCTCTGCTCGCAGAGTATCAGAGTTTTCAGCTTTGATGTGTGATCCTCCATTGCTGGTGATCCATCAGGATAAGGCAATGTTGAGGACTCAACTAGGCTTTCGACCTAAGGTAGTAAATACTAGTAACATCAACCAGGAGATTGTGGTTCCTTCACTTTGTCCTTAAACTTCATCCTTTAAGGAATTTTGTCAATCTCTTCCTTAATCGTCCTGTATACTGGTTAGCGCAAGAGGCAGAAGCCCTCAGCTGTAACTATTTTTTTTTTATTGAAAAGTCTAATTCGCATTGCATATCAGGAAGTGGGTCAAGAACCCGTTCGAGAATCACAGCTCATTCCACTGATGCATTGGCAACCACTTGGGCCTTCAAGAGTGAGAGTTGAACAAATCTGTAAGGCTGCAATCTGGTTTTAGTTGCAATTTTTTATAAAGTTTTATCGTTTTGCTTCTGGAGAGGCAGCTTTTGGGAGAAGGGTTCTACAAATGGTGGTGCCTAGTAAATATGACTGCCTTCCCTACCTTTCCCTCCTGAACATTTGTGAACTTCACAGCTTGGGTATTGGTTTCCCATAGGTTAAAAATGTTTTCATGGAGTCTCACTGCCAATAGAAGGATCATAAAATGTATGCTTACCTGATAAATTAATTTCCTTCTTGGCAGTGAGAGTCCACGACCCTGCCCGGATGCTAAATGTGTAGTGGCGGCAGTCGTATTTTTTGCACCTCTGTACCCTTGTAACTCTCTTCACTTTTCCTTATCCTCGGCTGAACTACTGGAGGGTAGGGGGAGTGGGAGGGATATTTATAGTCTTGTTTGTGGTGTCTCTGCCTTCTCCTGGTGGCCAGGTAGAGTAATTCCCATAGGTTAAGAAATTTTGTGGACTTACTGCCAAGAAGGAAATTAATTTATTAGTTAAGCATTAATTTAATTTTTTCCCTCTCCCCCTCCTTTCTTAATGCTTCTTCTATCTCTATCCAGGCATCTTCAGCTTGGAAACCTATGGTATATTGACTCAGACAACTACTTACTTTATGGTAAAGATGTTCACTCTTTTTTAATATACTACTGTTTAATAAATAAAAAAATAAAATGACATTCCCTGCGCTTACATCTGGAGATGATCTTTTTATAAATGCTTCAAAGGACTAATACTTAAAGGAACATAATACTCATATGCTAAGTCACTTGAAAGTGATGCAGCATAACTGTAAAAAGCTGACAAGAAAATATCATCTGAGCATCTCTATGTAAAAAAGGAAGATATTTTACCTAAAAATGTATTTAGCTCACCAGAGTAAGTGCTGTGTAAGCAGTTATACTTCATCTGCTGTCCAGCTACAAGTTGAAAAAAAAAATACAATAGCCAATCAGCATCAGCACTGCTGAGGTAATGCTTTGCCTTTGCTGTGATCTTATGAGAAATCATAGAACTTCTTTAAACTGAATAGGAAAATAACATGACTGTGCCTGCACATGACAGATGCACAATCCCCTAGCTTGTCCAGAGAAAAGCATTCTGACTGGCTGCTTAAACTCAGCATCAGCACTGCTGAGGTAATGCTTTGCCTTTGCTGTGATCTTATGAGAAATCATAGAACTTCTTTAAACTGAATAGGAAAATAACATGACTGTGCCTGCACATGACAGATGCACAATCCCCTAGCTTGTCCAGAGAAAAGCATTCTGACTGGCTGCTTAAACTCTCTTTACAGTGAGGTGTGAATACTTGGGAAATTTGAGGTAAAATATCTTCTTTTTTTACATAGAGATGTTCAGGTGATGTTTTCTAGTCAGCTTTTTACAGCTATGCTGTATCAGTTTTAAGTGCTTCATCATTTGGGTATCATGTCCCTTTAAATACCTCACTGATTTTTTTTACACCTCTTCCTTAGCATTGTAAAATGTAAAATGGAGAACTTCTCATTTGTTATTAAAAAAAAACTTATTTTTGCACCTTGTAATGCTTTTTCACTACCTCAATAAAACCTGTATTTAAAAAAAGAGTCAATTGGTCCATTTTTAGATTTAAAGATTTTGAACAAGTTCCTAAGAGTTCCTTCATTCAAGATGGAAACTATCAGATCAATCCTCCCATTAGTTCTCCAGGGTCCATTCATGTCAACCATAAATTTGAAGGATGTATATCTCCATATCCCGATTCATTGGGATCATCACCGCTTTCCCAGGTTTGCCTTCATGAACCAACATTATCAGTTCATTGTTCTTCTGTTTGCCCTGGCTACTGCTAACAGAATATTCACAAAGGTTCTAGGAGCTCTTCTGTCTGTAATTAGTTATCAGGGGGTAGCTGTAGCTCTTTACCTGGACAATATAGTGATTCAAGCTCCATCTTTACCTTTAGCAGTGGTGCATACTTAAAGACTTCTGTGGTTTCTTTGCAAGCATGGTTGGAAGGTAAACGTTGCAAAGACATGTAGCACCCAACTGTGCTAATGGGGCAGGCTGGAACTTTGCAGTAGTCCAGCTCACTGTAAACAACCAGCAGTGATGTCAGGTCAGATAACCTTGAGGGAACACTTCTATTGCCTGTATAAAAAACAAAAGCAGACAACCATAGCCCAGTAACGTATAGACAAGGGCAAGAAAAAAAAGATTGATTGCACTTACAGGAAGGAAAGCACCTCCAGGTGCAGTATAAGCGGACTGGGGCTTCATAGCCGTCCAGCTGACTGAGATCACCAGGAAACAGCAAGCAGCTGCAAAAATATTCCAAAGTACCCAAAAGTGGTGTATCAGTTTAATACACCACAAAAGCAAGTGTATAGGTAAAAAAGATTATTTAGGGGGGCGGAGCCAGCAAGGGAACTGATCAGACGCTGAAAATTTAGCTCCTAAAACAATTAGGCTAAACAGCCCTTTTTTGAGCCATATAACTTATTGAAACGTCCTATTTTCTCTCAAGTATGCCTTTAGGTATCCTGTTCACCTGTACCTTTACCAATAATGCCCTAATTTAGTGAGGCTACAAATACTTTACTGATCTGATATCCACCGGAGGAACTGCAACCACGTACGCAAATTCATGAGAAGCTTCTTGGGCACTCTGGAACCTAGGTGCATAGTTTATCACCTCGACACTTGTTTCTACAGCCTCCGGTTGTGAGTAGTGTGCTCCAGAGACACCTTAAGCTATCCCACTGTGACAGCCTGACTGGGAAAGATCGGGAGACAAGCCCGCGAACAGCCGCCATCTTTGATGGCAGATAGGAAATTTCTGTGAACAAAGCAGCGAGGACCAATTGACTGTTAGCACGGCTGGAGCTATAATTGAAACGATCCGAATCGGCGGATTATAGCAAGACACCTCTGTTGGGCTGGGGTTACAAAGTAAATACGGCACCTTACGTTCCAGATCCTAAACATGAAGGCAGCTACCTATTTGCTGAGAGATCTGTGCAACCGCCTTGATGCCCAGCACGAATACCTCGTGGAGACCTTGAGGGCAGCTGTTGGTTCTCCGGTGGCAACATATGTGCATACCTTTTCTGTTTATGGTCCCGACATACTGCCTGCTGGAGATGCTGCCGTGAGGCCCCAGTATGGACCCCAAACTGAATGCCATGTTCCTGGGACTCTACATTCTCAGCAGATGAAAACTACGCTAGAAGATGCGGTGAGTCTCCAGTCTGGTCATAGTGCTGTCATACCGGGGTCGGCAGACAACATGCGCAAATACACGGGTCTGGAGATACATAACACTAATGAGTTGAACAAGGAGCTGGAGTTACAGTTTGCCATGCACCCAGTGAAGAGACAATCAAAACGAACATGGTGCTTTTCTTACTACAACAGCTCCTCCACTAAACTGTTGGTATTGGGATCTAGCACGTCTTGCCATAACTTCTCATTTGCAAAACTGCGGAATACAATCCGCAAGCCGAAGTCACAAGGCCTTTGCAATAAATGCGGTATAGGATGAATTGGGAAATTTGATTGTTCTGTTTCCCTCATATACAGGACTCTTAAAGACTGATTTGTGTTTAAAGTTTTCTACTCCAAGCCTTTATTCTATGCTCCCAACAACAAGCACACATTGATAACAAGTGAACCCCCCCTGTCACAATGTTTAATTTGTTGAATCCACCATAAGACAGTTAGCATTTCCTACACGCATTAGATTATTAGTTTATAAAGTTTAATTACTTAGTGGAATGGTCCTCCTAATAGCTAGTATGTATAGACTTAAATGTAAATAAGTGTTCTGGGATATTGAGACCTTGATATGTTTTATACTTCATAGTACAGCTTTAGGTATTATTTTCTAAATGACATTGGCTATTAAGCCCTTTATTCTACATAACAAAATTATACTGACATCATTGCTGATGCTATATGTATCTAGAGCCATGCTTGATACCCCCTATGTCTTTTTAATAGGGGAAACAAAAAACAAAACAAAAAAACAAAAAAAACTTGGGGGTTGCCAATATTTATGCTCTTCACCTAAACCTTAATGTTTACTGTTATATGGTTTAACAAGGTTGACACTACTATTTGAATGTTCTATATATGTACTAGGGGTGTAGATACAAGCTTGCAGTCCTTACAAAACTTTATATGTAATCGCAGTATATATGGCAAATTATCCCTGGTATATTTCATAGCTATATATGAGACGGCAAACACCTATAATGAACGTTAATTGTTTAAAATTATTTATCCAACTTTGCAGGTTCCTAAATGTTTTCTGCTGGCTCGTGTGACAGCACAGCACAGTTCATTATTGTTTGACTTAATAGATATATGTGGGACTACAAACACCTGCACTGAACACTAACTGTTTAAAGTTATTTTTCGAATTTTGCAGGTTCCTCAATGTTTTCTGCTGGCTTCTCTAGCAGTACAGCACAGATCATTATTGTTCCCCATCATCACATAGACATAGACGTCTCTTTAAGCATATAATATTGAGTAATGGCAAACGTGCAGCTAATATAATATCACATCTTATCTTTTTGTCTACTATGGTGTGTCTGAGATATTATTACTAACAAATTACTACTTTAAACATGTGAATACTTTATTTAACAATCCCCTTCTAGAATATATAGGCACTTAGATATTAACCTGTTACATTACATGCAAAAAAGATATAGGGTCTGCAAAACCATTATAGCTGATACCTATATTTCCCTGTATTTAACCTGAATCGCTTGCTTTCATTGACTTGTTCTATGCAACTCATGTAGTGTCTAAAAAAAAAAAAAAAAATACCCTAGGAAATGTATTGAGCCTGAGGGACTGCTATCCCTTTACACTGTTTTATTGTATAATTTCACATTGGGATAGAATATGGAAGCTGCACATATAACCAAATAAAACTACTATAGCCTCACTGATAGCTCCTAAGCTACTTCTTATACACTTGCGTATACTCTTCTAGCTGATACTTAGAGTTCTGGATATAGAATGGTTAAAATGACATTGCTCTTATATTTCAGTACCCAGCCTTATAGGGCCAGAGTATGTATTAAAGGTAAAATAATACAGATAGAGTTTGCAATATAATGTTTGAGTTTTTTATCTTTAGAAACCTATGACCAGAACGCTTTCTCATATAATGGGTCTTATACCTTCTTCCCTAACTAAGCAGCCCACAACTATTTTAATAGAGCTCTATCTTACATTAAGTAGCTATTTAGAAGCTGTGCAATTAGTCTGCGCTTTGGAAAATTCTACTTTAATGCATAAGCTTACTCAATGCTCTTATGATATGTTTGGCATACCTAATATTAGCCCATTGTCACCTGTTATCTTTGCATGTCTCTATAATATATTGCGGTAACACCACTAACTGGTTAGCTAGATCCTATGCATATAGTCATACTCAAACTGCTATAGTTCTACAGATAGCTTATAAGTTACTTTTTATCTACTTAGGTATACTTTTCTGGCTGACATTTAGTCATTGATATAGAATGATAAAAGATGCATTGCTTGTGTATTTTAGTATTTAGACCTATAAGGTCAGAGCAGGTTTTAAAGACAAATCATTACAGATAGAGTTTGCAATCTAAGGTTTGAGTGTTTGTCCTCAGAAAGACATTAGAAGCCCTTTAGAAATATATTGATGTTATGTGCTATACTGCACCTTACGTATGCTTTAAATGTATTTTATGCCTTGCCTGTCCCCATTAGTGCCACTGAGGTCTCAACGCAAATGACATAGCTAACAGTGAGCCTTGTAAATATATTATAGTTGCTTAATCCATAATCCCTCCAGCCAACTGACTTAGTACGAAGTAATGACCCCCTGAACCTGTGGTTTCTCTTAGGTCACTGTACAATGCTAGAGGCCAAATGTCATATGACCTAAGCTGATTCTTAGATATATCCCTAACTCTCCAATATATATCCTAGAAGCCCCCTCATGTCTCTCCTCCTGTCCTCTTATAAGGCTCCGCCCCTCCACCCTCCACACTCCCCCATATTTGAATAGCGGTGCTTACCCGCTGAATCTCCTTCTCCCCTTATATTTCTGAAGCTAAAAATGTCATACTATTTTTCCTCCACTCTACATTTGTTTTTGTTTTTCTCCGGGTCCAAAAATGGCCGGTTGTTATATCTGAGGAAATAAGTAAAGAATATAATATGAAAATAGAGGTTTTTAATATATACCTAGCACAATACTATTATGTTATTTCATGTGTAAAAATAACTACTGTAAATTTGACTATGTTGTTGTTTCTGTTGTGAGGTATTCTATACCTTTTGTATGTATCAACATAACCTCAATAAAAAAACTATTTAAAAAAAAAAAAAGATTATTTATTTAAAAGCGACGCGTTTCTCAGCCTCTAAGGGGCTGTTTCCTCAGACTATGATACAAACAATAAAAATACACTTGCTATATAAAGGGTACAAACATTCTCTGATAGGTCAAACAATTAGTCTGTCACACCTGCATGTATTCACAATTAATTAGCTGACATGGTAACAAAGGTAAGCAATGACCTCACAAATGGGATATAATATATGTGTGGTTTACAAATAGTCAGTTGGCATGGTAACAAAAGTAAACAATGGCTTTACATACACAGATAACATCAAATTGTACAAATCCAATATGATATATATAGTATTAAAAATATTAAAAAATATATCCTCGTATCATGGCATATAGGATGCCAATACAGTAATACAGACGTATGTGATCTTGAATCAGACTTATCCAAATATAAATAACAGTGTTGCACTCAAACAAATTGCCATATCAACCCATTAAAACCACCAAGGTGCGCCAGTTAGTGCAATGTAAAGTTAAAATGCACATTTCATGCATTAGCCTATTATACTTGTTCTAGATTTGTAAATCACTGGAATGATAATTAGGGGCCTATTTATTATGTGTCTGTCCGACATGATCCAATCAGCGGATCATGTCTAACAGACATCGCTGAATGCGGAAAGCAATACGCTCCCCACATTCAGCATTGCACCAGCAGCTCTTGTGAACTGCTGTTGCAACGCCGCCCCCTGCAGATTAGCGGCCGCTAGCAGGGGGTTGTCAATCAACCTGATCGTATTCGATCGGGTTGAATTGCGGCGATGTCTGTCCGCCTCCTCAGAGCAGGTGGACAGGTTATGGAGCAGCAGTCTTTAGACTGCTGCTTCATAACTGCTATTTCTGGCGAGCCTGAAGGCTCGCCAGAAACACAGGCCCTCAAGCTCCATACGGAGCTTGATAGATAGGCTCCTAAGTGTCTACTTGATATTGCAAAATCAAATTAATAAACGTTCCACCTGCCTGTATAGTGCTTGTGACAGGATTGATTCTTGTAGAGATAATATTTACTGTGTGTAAAACTACAAGCCGTATTGGTGTAAAACAAACATTCATGGCATCACCGCCACACAGTCCACACCACATAGCCACCTCCGTGTAGTAAGGGGTGTGTGCATATGTACCAATCATAGAGAAGAGGAATCCGGAAGGGGGCGGGTCCACGAATGGTTCTGATAGCCTCAAATACACATCATGATCGAGTAATGGGACTACCTAGATGTAACTATATGCTATTTGTTCAACAAACAGTAATATGTGTTCGATCTCACAGATCGTACCTATGGCCCTGCAGTGATATGTACTAATCCTATATGAGATCGTTACAAGACCGACTTACGGTCAAGGGTTGTAGGCTATATAATCAAACCTTGGTGATCTATATAAAAGAAACTCGTAACCATAAACAAGATATATAAGTGTACTACCATCTGGGGGGTGTATAATAAAAAAGATGACACAGGAAAAAAATGGAAAAACAATTGTGAAGGAATAAGTGTTTGAATAGATATGTAATAATACCAGATAATGCAATATTCTATACTATCAGATCATAAATATGATGAGTGTTTATAAATGCATCATAATACAAATGTGAGGGAGGAAGTGTTAATTCTTCTGTAATCGTCCCTTAGAAAGAAAAAAAAGGAGGATGAGAAGAGAGAGAAAGAAATACTGGTGAAATGTAATATACTGTAATAAATTATGATAATTGGAGGAATGCAATATGTGCTATTCACAGAGCTCTGGCACAAATGATAAAGTGCAATGAGCTATGATGTTAATCGAAATTAGAATAGAGCTTTGTGATGGACCTAGTGACCACTACCTAAGTGTAAATTGTTTGAAAGTAAAGTAAATGACATATACTGATATGATAAATAATATGTGATAAATTAAATAGTAATACTAAAACATAACTAGACATATCATATACTAGTCAAAAATATATGACAGGATTGAAGTGATTCAACTAATACTAGCCATGGGAGTGATCAAATAAATATATATATATATATATATATATATATATATATATATAATACAATTAGCACGTGTTCCAGCACTCCAGCTTCAACTAATAATGAAGCACCTGGGTGCAATCCTCAATGGATTGTAGATAAGAGCTAGGAAAGGGAGGGCATTCTCAGGATTTATATACATCAAAATTAGTTTATTGTTTATAACAACAACGTTAGAAAGTCATAAGGATAGGTCGACGTTTCGGCTTACATTGAAGCCTTCTTCAAGACAGATGAACAACTGTTAAACAAAGAAGAAACAATAACAGATTTAAAAACACAAAACACAGCATCAATACGTAATCCCACCACCAAATTGTTTGCAGGCAGAAAAATAAACCCACAAATAATGAAAATAAACATAGAAAAAATAAAAATAAGGCAAAACCATACACATAGCGCTAGGAGATACAACAATACAGTCCCTCCAATACTCTCAATCTGCTCTGGATATATATATATATATATATATATATATATATATATATATATATATATATATATATATATATATACTTCGTGTGATAAGGATATCTATGGCTTGGGCAATGAGAGGACCCCTGGCTCAATGGTGCTGTTAACAATTGATGAAAGAAATCTCATATAAGAACTGGATGGTACCATAAACATATTGTCCACATCTCTCATATAACTCCCACTGGATAAAATTAGTGGAACAAATAATAATTAATAAGGGTGTGTGTACTACATTGGGTTTGGAGCCCAATATTTTCTTGAGGATAGGGTCATTTGTCAAAACAGGCAAATGTTTAGTAAAAAAATCTTATTAATTTCACAATGGTTAGAATTATACCTCGTGATAAATAATGGTGGATTTGATTCCTTAAATGATTCCTGTGTCCTATTTTTCTTATTGAAATAACTAGTCCTATCTTCATGTCTGACCCTATTCATTTCTCGATTGATTAAGTCTTGTGGATTACCTTTCTCTAGAAATCTGTCACCAATAACCTGGGCTTGAGCATCATAGTCCTCAATCTTAGAGCAGTTTCTCCTAATTCTTCTGAATTGTCAATAAGGGACATTTCATAAAGAAACTGCTCCATCCTCAGTCCTCCCCAGGATTAAATCAAGAAATTCAATCTCATCTTTCTTGATATTATGAGTAAATGAGATCCCAAAAGTTTGTGGACCTGCCCCCTTCCGGAGTCCTCTTCTCTATGATTGGTGCATATGCACACACCCCTTACTACACGGAGGTGGCTACGAGGTGTGGACTGTGTGGCGGTGACGCCATGAATGTTTGTTTTATACCAATACACAGTAAATATTATCTCTGCAAGAATCGATCCTGTCACAAGCACTATACAGGCTGGAACCTTTATTAATTTGATTTTGCAATATCAAGTAGACACTTATTATCGGTCCACTGATTTATAAATCTAGAACAAGTATAAAAGGCTAATGCCTGACATGTGCATTATCACTTTACATTGCACTAACTGGCGCACCCTAGAGGGTTTTAATGGGTTGATATGGCGATTTGTTTGAGTGCAACACTGTTATTTATATTTGAATAAAACTTATTCAAGATCACATACGTCTGTATTACCGTATTGGCATCCTATATGCCATGATACGAGGATATATGTGGTGGGGGGGGAGTTGAATTTTATAGAATGAAAAGTTTCTATATATATACAGTATATATATCTTATTTTAAATACTATATATATCATATTGGATTTGTACAATTTGATGTTATCTGTGTATGCAAAGCCATTGTTTACTTTTGTTACCATGTCAACTGACTATTTGTAAACCACACATATATTATATCCCTTTTGTGAGGTCATTGCTTACCTTTGTTACCATGTCAACTAATTAATTGTGACTACATGCAGGTGTGACCGACTAATTGTTTGACCTATCAGAGAATGTTTGTACCCTTTATATAGCAAGTGTATTTTTATTGTTTGTATCATAGCCTGAGGAAACAGCCCCTTAGAGGCTGAGAAACGCGTCACTTTTTAATATAGATTTTTTTTTTTTACCTATACACTTGCTTTTGGGGTGTATTACACTGATACACCACTTTTGGGTACTTGGAATATTTTTAATGCTGCTTGCTGGTGTTCTCAGTCAGCTGGGTGGCTGTGAAGCCCCAGTCTGCTTATACTGCACCTGGAGGTGCTTTCCTTCCTGAAAGTGCAATCAATCTTTTTCTTCTTGCCCTTGTCTATACGTTACTGGGCTATGGTTGTCTGCTTTTGGTTTTTATACAGGCAATAGGAGAGTTCCCTCAAGGTTATCTGACCTGACATCACTGCTGGTTGTTTACAGTGAGCTGGACTACTGCAAAGTTCCAGCCTGCCCCATTAGCACCATTGGGTGCTACATGTCTGTGAGTGTAACCTGTTATCTTGCATCAACTATTACCTGTTTTGGTGATACTAGACCATGGTGGCGCCTCTGTTCTTTGTCTGCAGGTCACTTCACCCCAGGATTTGACCGTCCTTCGACAGAGAACTGCCTCATTTTGGATGTTTTGGACTTTTTTGTTTAGTTGACTTATGGTTTATGATATATACTATTAGCTTTGTCTAGAGTGAGTAGGAAACCCCCCCCCCTTTGGGTCTGGGTGTACTTTTGTACACCATTCTCTAATCTATTTAAACATTGCAAAGAGTTCTATTACTTCCAGCATGAGAGTGATGTTCTTGGAGTGATCATAGACTCTGTGAAAATTAAACTTTTTCTAACAGAGCAACGTTCACTAAAACTAGAGTTGGCCTGTCATCATCTGCAGTCATTATCTTATACGTTGGTAGCTCAGTGTATGGAAGTCGTGCTGCCTCGTTGTGGCTTCAGACGCAATTCAGTTTGCCAGGTTTCACTTAATATCCTTACAACTATGCACGTTAGGTCAGGTGAACAGGGACAACTCCAACCTCTCACAGGTGATCCACTTGGACCATTGCCACCAGGCAATCCCTTTCTGGGTGGACAACTTGGGAACTGGTTCTACGTGGGATGGAGTTCCAACATACATACTACAGATATGGGGTGTGGTCTGGGATCATCAATGAGCTCAGGGGGCTTGGTCTCTACAGGAAGTGTTGTTACCCATCAATATCCTGGAACTTAAAGCAATCTTCAATGCTCTCCCAGACTTGGCTGTCTCTTCACTCAGTTCCGTTCATTCGCCTTCAATCAGACAATGTTACGGCTGTGGCATACAATGAATAATCAGGAGGGTAATCGAAGCCTCATTGCAGTGAAGGAAGTTTATTGTATCTTGACATAGGCAGAACAAAATCTTTGTTCAAATTCAGCCATTCATATCCCAGGAGTGGATAACTGGGAGGCAAACTATCTGAGCCATCAGACTCTTCATCCTGGGGAGTAGTCTTAATCAGGAAATCTTTGACCAATTGATAATTTGTTGGGGATGTGCAGAGATGGATCTGATGGCGTACCGGCTCAATCACAAGCTTTCCCACTACGGGTCCAGGTCGAGGGATCATCATGCGGAATTCAGGGTTGTGCTGTCAGCCCCGTGGCACTATCATCTAGTATACTTATTTACTCCCATTGTTCTTCTACCCAGAGGAGTGGCTTGTCTCAAACAGGAGGGCGTCTCAACGATTTTGGTAGCCCCAGCATGGCCTTGTTGAACTTGGTATGTGAACCTTGTCAGGATGTTCAGTGCGCCTCCGTGGCGCCTTCCTCTACGTCAGGACCTTCTGGTTCAACATCTATTCTTTTATCAAAATCTTCGGTCTCTCAATTTAATTGCGTGGACATTGAGTGCTTGATTTTGAGTCAGGGAGGCTTCTCTGAGTCCTTGATTAATACCTTAATTCAGGCTCGCAAGCCTGTTAGTAGAAGGATATTGGCATTCGGCCCTCTGATCTTTCAATTTATTAAAGAGGGTATAGACAATGGTCTGTCAGCTAGTTCTCTTAAGAGTCAGATTTCTGCTCTTTCAGTTCTTTTTTCCTACGAAGTTAGCCCGTTTGCCTGACCTCCAGTCCTTTGTTCAGGCTCTCATCAGAATCAAACCGGTTATCAAGCCTCTCTCTCCTCCTTGGAATCTAAATTTAGTTCTCAGGGTTTTACAGTCTCCTCCTTTTGAGCCAATGCACTCATTAGACATTAAGCTTTTTTCTTGGAAGGTCTTGTTCCTCTTGGCAATCTCTTCAGCAAGACGAGTTTCTAAATTATCGTCTCTTTCTTCTGGTTTTAATTTATTTCCTGCTGGTAACATTTTGTGTTATAAGCTGCTTTTTATGTCTAAAAACATCAAAAGCATGTTATCCTTTGTAGAGATTAATAATCCTCTATAACATGAGATGTGCAGACCCATGTAACTGTGTTTTGTGTTTACTGTTGCTGTTTTATTATAGATTCTGTGTTTTGGCTCAAAGGAAGCTTAATGTAGTTTCTCAGACCCCAGTGAGGGCTGTACTTCCTCTGAGGGGTCTTCTTCATCTATGTTTAAGAGAAGGAACTTTAAAATAAACAAACTGCTTTGGTAATTTACAGCATTCTTTTTTTAAAGGTACATGAACATAAAAGAACAGTCTTAAGATTGGATATCAAACAAATATAGGAACAAGCAAGCAACCAGAAAGCATTTCCAAAACAGTTGGCATATGCAGTGACACACTGCACAAACCAAATATACAGAGAAAAGCACTCACCCTTTGTTTTCCGGATAGCAACAAAACGTGTGTGTCATGAGATGCAGGACATAGCATAGAAGGTACAACACTATTTTATTGCAGAGCATAACAGTATACAGCTTGCACAACACATCTAACTCAGTAAGTGCCACATAGACAATAACGACCCTAAGCCCCGCCCACATCCGGTGACGTCACCTCCCACTCTCATCACATCTTTCCCCTTTTCAAAGGACAAAGCATACTTTTTTTTTTTAGAATACATCAAATAACAAGGTATACAAGAAGCATACAAAAATAGTTTTGTTTAGTATACAACAAATAACAAGCTAAAGAGAATATGTACAGTATCTCCCAAAAGTGAGTACACCCCTCACATTTTTGTAAATATTTTATTATATCTTTTCATGTGACAACACTGAAGAAATTACACTGTGCTACAATGTAAAGTAGTGAGTGTACAGCCTGTTTAACAGTGTAAATTTGCTGTCCCCTCAAAATAACTCAACACGCAGCCATTAAATGTCTAAATCGTTGGCGACAAAAGTGAGTACACCCCTAAGTGAAAATGTCCAAATTAGGCCCAATTAGCCATTTTCCCTCCCCGGAGTCATGTGACTCGTTAGTGTTACAAGGTCTCAGGTGTGAATGGGGAGCAGATGTGTTAAATTTGGTGTTATTGCTCTCACACACTCTCATACTGGTCACTGGCAGTTCAACATGGCAAAGAACTCTCTGAGGATCTGAAAAAAATAGAATTGTTGCTCTACATAAAGATGGCCTAGGCTATAAGAAGATTGCCAAGACCCTGAAACTGAGCTGCAGCACGGTGGTAAGACCATACAGCGGTTTCACAGGACAGGTTCCACTCAGAACAGGCCTCGCCATGGTCAACTAAAGTAGTTGAGTGCACATGCTCAGCATCATATCCAGAGGTTGTCTTTGGGAAATAGACGTATGAGTGCTGCCAGCATTGCCGCAGAGGTTGAAGAGGTGGGGGTTAGCCTGTCAGTGCTCAGACCATACGCCGCATACTACATCAAATTGGTCTGCATGGCTGTCCTCCAAGAAGGAAGCCTCTTCTAAAGATGATGCACAAGAAAGCCTGCAAAACAGTTTGCTGAAGACAAGCAGACTAAGGACATGGATTACTGGAACCATGTCCTGTGGTCCGATGAGACCAAGATAAACTTATTTGGTTCAGATGGAAGCATGTGTGGCGGCAACCAGGTGAGGAGTACAAAGACAAGTGTTTTTTGCCTACAGTCAAGCATGGTGGTGCAAGTGTAATGGTCTGGGCCTGCATGAGTGCTGCCAGCACTGGGGAGCTACAGTTCATTGAGAAAACCATGAATGCCAACATGTACTGTGTCATACTGAAGCAGAGCATGATCCACAACCTTCAGAGACAGGGCCGCAGGGCAGTATTCCAACATGATAACGACCCCAAACACACCTCTAAGACGACCACTGCCTTGCTAAAGAAGCTGAGGGTAAATATGATGGACTGGCCAAGCATGTTTTCAGACCTAAACCCTAATGAGCATCTGTGGGGCATCCTCAAATGGAAGGTGGGGGAGTGCAAGGTCTCTAACATCCATCAGCTCTGTGATGTTGTCATGGAGGAGTGGAAGAGGACTCCAGTGGCAACCTGTGAAGCTCTGCTGAACTCCATGCCCAAGAAGGTTAAGGCAGTGCTGGAAAATAATGGTGTCCACATAAAATATTGACGCTTTTGGCCCAATTTGGACATTTCCACTTAGGGGTGTACTCTCTTTTGTTGCCAACAGTTTAGACGTTAATGGCTGTGTGTTGAGTTATTTTGAGGGGATAGCAAATTTACACTGTTATACAGGCTGTACACTCACTACTTTACATTGTAGCAAAGTGTAATTTCTTCAGTGTTGTCACATGAAAAGTTATAATAAAATGTTTACAAAAATATGGGGGGATGTACTCACTTTTGTGAGATACTGTATATGAACAACAAGAAATACAATCCTGACTTAAACATCGGGGTAGACTACCCTAGTCCACAGTGATCATGGGATTATTCTGCCCATTCTTCCGGTCACTGCTCTAACTAGTGCTAATCCCGATATTGGGCTGGGAAGTTTCACCACTCTTCCACTTGATGTCATTTTACATGAACTGTCCTCTGATACAGAAGAAGGTGATTGAGAGTCTGCTGGAAGCAAAGAAGTATCCTCACTGTGATCTTGCTGAGGGGAAGGCACCCATTTTAAAACAGAGGATCCCACCGGCGGTGGCTCTGAGTCCCAAACTCTCAAGTACTGACTGAAGATGTCTACTATTTCGACGTGTGACTGTCCCTCCATCAGTAAGGACTACATAAGAAGTTGGTTCTGGAGAGCATCCAATTACCATTGCAGGCGTCTTCGATTTCTTCTCATCATCCAGTTTAACGCTGACACTTTGCCCCAAATTCAGCTGCTACAAGGGGCTCACAGAGTGTTTTCTGTTGTAGAAGAATCGATAACCCCTTTTTTTGCCTCTTCATCCCTCCTAAGGACCTCGTCCCAAGGAACAGAGCTGGTTGGCTGGAAGACACCCACAGAGGGTAAAGTGGTGCAAATCTGATGCCCTAGCATCAACTGTGCCAGGCTTAAACCCATGGCTTGGTTGGGAGTCACCCTATAGGCTAAGAGAGCTAGGTACGGCTCAGATTGCTTCAAAATTAACTTTGTTGTTTGAACTGCCCTTTTAGCCATTCCATTGGCCTGCGGGTAATGTGGACTTGACGTAGAATAGACGAAATTATATTCACTGCTGATAGAACTGAACTCCATGGAAGCAAACTACATTCCGTTATCACTCACTAACTCCATTGGTATGCCCCACCGGGCGAACAAGCTCTTGAGACGAGTGATAACGGCTTGACTGGTGATCTCATTCAAGGGTGCAATCTCCAAATACCTGGAATAGAAGTCAATCACGACTAGGTACTTTTTCCCGTGCAGTTCACACAAATCAGCAGCTATTTTCTGCCATGGGCCTGCAGGCAGCGGAGTAGAAATCAAGGGCTCCCTTCTCTGAGTAGGTCGGTGTTTCGGGCAAAAAGCACATTTTGACACGTGGCTTGCAATGTCAGAACTGATCCCAGGCCACCATACTGCCGTAGCTGCCCTTTCTCTGCACTTTGTAATGCCCAAGTGGCCATCATGAATCCTGCTTAAAATTTCTGCCACATGCTAACAGGAATAACAATGTGGTCCTGGAACAGCATCAACCCATCCAGCTCCGTGAGCTGCAACCTCTCTGACTGGTAAGAACTTAAAGATATCCAGGCTGCCCGGCTCCCGGGCCAACCTTCTTTTATGTACTTAATAACTTCTTGAAGGTCTGTATCTAAACATGTCTCCTTCCTTATTTGCTCTAGCTTCTCTGACGAAATGGATTTGAATGCCAGAACTGAATTCATATACACTTTCACATCTGATTCCGTTGAAGATTCTTCAGCAGCAGCAGCCACTGGGAGCCTGGAAAGTGTCACTACCAGTTGTTTCCCCGGCACATGCACTGCCTGAACGTTAAAGCCTCATCAGAAGTCTCTGGCATCTTAGGGGTGTTTTGTCAATATCATAGGAGTTGATTAGAGGGACTAACGGTTTATGGTCAGTCTCCAGACTAAATTTCTCTAAACCCTCTAGGTAATGCTGGAAACGCTCACAGGCCCAAACTGCAGCCAGGCACTCTTTCTCAATTTGGGCGTATTTTGACTCAGTAGCCGTCAGTGTACGGGAAAAGTAGGCGATAGGCTGTAGTTTGTTCTCATTCAGCTGTTGGAGGGCGGCCCCTAACCCATAACTGCTCGCATCAGCACTAACCACAGTCTTTTTAGAAGGGTTGTAGAACCCCAACACTGGGGCAGACCCCAGCAGGAACTTGACCTGCACAAAAGCTTTCTGTGAAGGTCCCCAGACCCAGGCAACATCTTTCTTTAACAACTCTGTAATAGGGTGTAGTACTGTGGATAAATCTGGAAGGAACCTGCCCACATAATTCACAAGGCCCAATATTTGTCTCAGCTCGTGTACATCAGAAGGACTTTTCATCTGTTCAATAGCAAGGATTTTATCAGGATCCGGCTTGATTCCATCTCCATTAATGATATGCCAAAAGTAACATAATTCATCCTTTCTAAAATGGCATTTCTCCTTATTTAATTTCAGCCTAGACTCTCTAATGGTCTGCAGCACACAGCTCAATCGCTGATTATGTTCTTCCAATGTAGACCCATACACTAAAATGTCATCGATGACGGCTGCCATGCCCTCATGGTCCCTTAGGAGAGAACTCATCTTGCTTTGAAAGATTTCCGGAGCACAGGATATCCCGAAGGGGAGTCTGCAGATGCAAAACCGGCCTACCGGTGTAATGAAGGATCTAGAGATATCTGCCAGAAGCCGCTAGAAGCATCCAGTGTAGAGAAGAACTTCGCCCCAGCCAATTTAAAAGCTATGTCTTCAAGTCTCGGCAGCACATATCTCTCTCTCTTCACCGCCTCATTCAGCCTTTTCAAGTCTTCGCAGATGCGGCCATCAGGACTATGAACTTTTGTTGTAACTTTTGCCAGCTGAGGTTGTCGAGGCAGTTTTATGAGTGCTGCAAGGGACATAACAGTGATGTCTGCTCCCGTGTCTATCTTGAAGGTAACTTTGGCTCCCATTACAATAAGGGTAACCCGCCAATCTTCGTCTGAATCAGACCGTTCAACAACAGACCCTACAAAGGACACATCTTGGCCCTCCTGGTCATTATCCACCTGCATCTCTTTAATGTATTCAGTTTTACACGCCACTTCAAAAAAGCCCATTCAGTTACATTTTTTACACCTTTTATCTTTAGCAGGGCATATGACATATGATCATGGGTACGGTTATACCGCATGCAGCAAGCTTCCTGCGCCCATCCGCTTCTGGGCCTATCTGTTGCCCTTGGTCTACAGCTCACACTGTGCCTTTCACCTGCAGCTCTCCTGAACTGCTGCATTTCATCCACAATACTCTCAGACCTCAGTTCAGCACTTTGCTTTTTTACCAGTTCACTCTGGCGGGCCATCCTAATAGCCCCATCTAATGTTAATTCAGCCTCCAACTGTAGCTTCAGTGAGACCTCAGCATCTGCAATTCCTATGACTATTCTGTCTCTGATTTGCACTTCTTTAGCAACACCAAACTCACAGAATTCAGCTAGTTCATACAGACTGCGCCCAAATGACTCCACAGATTCTCCCACATGCTGAGCACGTTTGTGAAAACAAGCCCTATCATGAATCACATTTCATTTGTGCACAAAGTGAGCACTGAGTTTGTTCATAACTATTTCAAAGTCAAATTCTTCCCCTTCTTGGAAAGTAAAGGCATTGAACACTGGCTCCACATCTTTCCCCATAGAGTATAAAAGAGAATTAACTTGTACTTCACCACTTTCCTTGTCCAGCATGGAAGCAATCCTGAAGCGTTGAAACCGCTGACGCCAGGTGGGCCAAGCTGCAGGCTGAGAGAAATCAAAAGGCTCAGGTGGGGTAAACTTCGACATCATCATTAATCAGGAAACGGAAGCACAGGCAAATACTTCTGACACCATGTCATAATATGCAGGACACACCATAGAAGGTATAATGCTATTTTATTGCAGAGCATAAAAGTATACAGCTTGCACAACACATCTAACTCAATAAGTGCGACATAGACAATAATGACCCTAAGCCCCGCCCACATTTGGTGACGTCACTTCCCACTTTCATCACAGTGTGTACCAATATCTCTTCATGGGGAGTACTATGGCCAAACCAGGATACTCCTTTAAAGGAACACTCAACCCGCTGGTTGGTTTACACATGGTAGCCGGCGTCCAACTTGCTTCAGCTGCCCCGGTGACATCCCAATCACATGGAGGAGACACTTCACTTGCAGATAGCCAGCCATCAGCCCAATACATGGAGGATAGATCAAAGGACATAAAATCCAACATTTTCTTTCATTATTCAGGCAAGCATACAATCTTAAACAACTTTCCAAGTTTCTTCAATCTGAGTTGCTTCCTTCTCTTGGTATTTTTGTTGTTGTAAAGCATACCTAGGTAGAATCAGGAGCAGTAATGCACTACTGGGAGCTAGCTAGTGATTAGTGGCTGCGCATATGTGCCTTTTGTCATTGGCTCACCTGATGTGTTCAGCTAACTTTCAATACTGTACTTGTACACCTTCAACAAAGGCTGGAAAGAGAATGAAGCAATATTTGATAATAGAATTACATTGGAATGTTCAGAAAGAAAAAAAATCTTTATCTGAATCATTAAAGAAACATTTTGGGTTTCATGTTGCTTTAAGAGGAAGCATTTACCGCGCTTCTTAAAATGTATTAAAGTGAATGTAAACTTTCATGAATGAGTGCCGATTTTTTAAAAATACTATTAAAACAGAGGCACTTTCGTTCATGAAAGTTTACATTGCAGCGTTTTTTTTTAAAATACTCCTCACAAGTTGGACGCTCTGGGGTGCACGCCATGATTGGAGGAAGCCGGTTTCATCATTGCTGAAGTAAGTACAGAAGAGCCGCAGGTGGGGGATCACCAGTCTGGCTTTGCTGAAGAAAAAGGTAAGTATTTAAAAAAAAAAATTCTGCAATGTAAACTTTCATGAATGAAAGTGCGCCTGTTTTTAATAGTATTTTTTAAAACCGGGCACTTATTCTTGAAAGTTGACATTCACTTTAATGTTTAATGACTATTTACCAATTTTACGATTTAGTATGATTTCTGAGGATTTTTTCTTTCAGACCTGGTATACCATGTATACCTTTGCAGACGTAAATGTTACATCCATAGATGGCAGTTTCATTTTCTAATTTATCCAAATATTCTTCTTTAAAACCAATATCTCTTTTAAAGATCCGAAGGACAAATCTATCGAATGTTACTAATAAACTTCAGGCCTATGCTTGTTGGTGCCTCTATTTCTTATACTATTAATAGTAGTTGTTCATTCTGGTTACACTGAGCTAATTCCTGATGGTTTTGTAGGTGCTAGTTTACTTTGTGGGTATTTAGCTTTAAAGTGTTTTTTACTCATAGTCACAGGTCTTTATCGTAAACCAGTGCTCAGGTGATGAGGTAAAGGCAATCAATGTTTGTCACCTATAATAAATCTTCACTAATCTAGCCACTGGGGCTTAATGTTGAATCAGTTTCCTCCCAGTCACTTCCTAGAATTGGGACTTGTAGATTCATAACCTTCAAAACATTTTTGGACAAAAAGACAGGTTGTTTTCACTAGTATGCAGTCCATCGCAAGGTTTCTTTTGTGAAGGGGGGGGGGGGGGTCTTGAGGCTTTGTTGCAGTACTATGTCCTGTCATGTTTTTTTGGCCAATGTTATATATATTTTTTCTGCTCTCATGCATATTGGAGGAATATATTCAGGTGAACTCTTTCTAGTTTGCAATGGATTATTTTCACTAATGATAAAAGGAGAGAAACTAGAGGAGCATTTGTGGAAAGGTTTTTGTTTTCAATCATCTGTATCAATCATCTGCAATGAAGAGAGGTTTAAAAATGAAGTGTACTTTGAAAAAAGGTACAATTCTGCTCCTATGATGGGTGTTGTACACATTGTTAATGCTGTCCTTAGGGATTAGGAGTTCCTGAGATGATTACAACTAGGTAGGTGATTTTATGAAAATTACTATGTGATCACCTACATATTAGAAATGTATGGTACCCTTCACTGAAAAGAAAAATTCATATTTTTCAAATGAGCTTCAGGTCATCACCAACCCCACAATAGTCACCAGTGTTCCAGGATGGTGTGTGTGACCTCTCGTTTGACAGTAGTTACTCTGTCAAATTTATGAGTTGCATTTGTCTTTGTTGTGTGGGTGTTAATGTAGGATCTCTATAAGAGTTCCTGCCTTTAAATTGTAAGGACATCACCCACTATCTAGCAATGAATCACCAGCATGGATATAGTGAGTGAGATTCAGTATTATATGATAATGCACTGTTTAGAGCATCTTCTTTCTTGTCTTTAGAGGTCTAGTTGACAGTTCTGTATCACTCCTTTTTCAACAGCAATGGCTTCTGCACCCTGGTATTATATCTTTATACAAACTATGGATTATTTCTGACCATCTTTCCATTCTACTGTAGAATCTCAACCTTTTTGAAATCCTTGCAGGCTACTTTCTCTACGCCAAAATGCTGTTGTGCTGCTCATTTTCTCATGCCATAGAAATGACAGAGCAAAAAGAGGAGGCAGCATTGTAATTTATGTTGACAATTCACCTGCTTACAAAAATTTAGCTCTCCTGCCACCTTTGATTTCTTTTCTGGCACAATTGAGATCCTGTGCAGTAAATCAATCATTTTTGCAGGGATCTACCACCCACCTAGCTCCCCTGTGCATTCCCTTTCTGACATAGTCCATCTCCTTAGTGAAATTTTGGTCTTTGGAGATTTTAATATTGATTGGCTGAATCCTAAAAACAATAGTTCTTGCTTGCCATTTAAGACTTTGCAGCTAACGCAATTAATCTCCTCCCCAACTCGCATAAACATTAAAAGCCATAACCACACCCTGTTCGATTGGATTCTATCCACTTCTCCTGACCAAATCCAGGAGGAAGGTGTTCTCCCTAACAGTTTCAGTGACCACTGCTTAGTGTACTGTGTGCGCAAAATAAAGGCTACTAAATCCTCTCCCAAGATTAAAATCACCAGGACCTTAAAAAAATTTAATCTTCAATCATTTCTAAATGACATCTTGAACCTCCCCTGGCACAGATTAAACCTAATCCCAGTCGAATTATTTCAGTCCGAACCTCTACAAGTTTGGAATTTGCATGCCCCGCTGCGTTAGGTGAGAGTAAAAGGAGCACATATGAATTGGATCACAGCTGACCTCATTCAAATGTACCAGTTTCAGGATTCATTGTGGTCAAAGTTCAAGCATACTGGCTCTATGAACGATCACTGTGTATATAGACAGTGGCAAAATATATGCACTAAACAAACAAAATTGGCCAAGGCTTAATATTTCTGTGAAAATCTGAACAATAACATATCAAACCCTAGAAAGTTTTGGAAAGTCATAAATAACTTACACACTCCCCCAATCTACTCCCAACCCTCCACTGTCAAAGTGGACAACCAAACCCTGCAACTTCCCTTAGAAGTAGCAAATGCCTTAACAATTATTTTCTCAGATGCTTCACCACCCTGATTGACAAACTAATAAATTACACACATCCTGAAACTACAAATGTTAATCAGGCCACACTAAATCTGCAAGGACCCAATATAGAGAAGTTCAAATTTAGACCTGTACCCATCAATGTCATTAAGAAACACCTTAATAATATAAAAATGAAAAAACAGTCTGGACCTGATCAAATCCCAGCAATGCTGTTGAAGCTCAGTGTGCCGGCAATTGCTAAACCTGTCACAACCCTAATTAATGAATCCTTGGTGTCTGGTTATATACCCAAACTTTGTAAGACTGCAAGAGTAGTGCCTATCCATAAAAGTGGTGAGTTAACCTTGGTTACTAACTATCACCCAATATCATTGCTCCCAGTATTGTCAAAAAACTTAGAAAAATGCGTCCATACGCAACTATGTGAGTATTACCAACAATCTTACTATATGACCCCTGATCAATCTGTTTTTCGCCCGAATCACTCCACTACAACTGCCCTCCTAAAAGCTTGCAACGACATCCAAACTGGCATGGAACAAGGAGACCTAACTGGAGCAATTTTCCTTGATTTGCAAAGGCCTTTGACACAGTAGACCACAACATACTAATGCTCAAACTAAAAAACTCAGGTATTGGTGATCATCCGCTAACCTGGTTTAGATCATATGTATTGGATCGATCACAATTTGTCTCCATTTCTGAGAGCGACTCCCTCCCTCTCCCAGTCATGTGTAGTG
Organism: Bombina bombina; assembly: GCF_027579735.1. NCBI lineage: Eukaryota > Metazoa > Chordata > Amphibia > Anura > Bombinatoridae > Bombina > Bombina bombina. The sequence continues at coordinate 892,498,039 of NC_069503.1, read as the reverse complement.
TTCCCCAAGGTTCCATTCTCAGCCCCCTACTATTCACATTATTTATAAATGATCTGCCAAATGTCTGCAAATCCTCAACTGTACACATGTACGCAGACGACACGGTAATCTATGCAAGCAAATCCGATCTGCCGCAGCTTGAGGCAGTGCTCCAAGACCAGTTCACAGAGGTAGAAAAGTGGATCTCAAACACAAACTCTTCCTAAACACTGACAAAACTGTCACAATGATCTTTGAAACAGTACCTAAATTACACAAACTACAAAATTCCCATCTACGCATCAAAACAAAATCAAATTGCACACTGACTGCAGTCCACTCTTTCAAATACTTGGGTATGTTGTTAGACCCCAATCTATCTTTTGGCCTCCACATAGAAAAACTTGCATCTAAACTCTATCCAAAACTAGATGCCCTGCACAGAAACAAATCCTGCCTCAGCCCTACAGTAAAGGAAAGGATTGTAAAGCAAATGCTGATGCCAATCATTGATTATGGGGATGTAGTATATGCACCTGCACCGCAAACTCACCTTAATAAACTTAATACATTGTATAACTCGTTCTGTCGCTTTGTGTTACAATGTATCTACAGGACCCACCATTGTGACATGCTAAAAGAACTAAACTGGCTGTCGCTGGAATCCAGACGTACCCTCCATCTTTCCTGCCCTGTGTTTAAGAGCTTTTCTGGGAAGCTCCCACCCTACCTGAGCAGAATGCTCTCCCTGGCTGTTCCCACCTCCTATAACCTCCGATACAGTACCAGCACATTATTAGCTTGCCTCAATACAAAAAGAAAACAGCTCGATCTTCCTTTTCCTACAGAGCACCACAATTGTGTAACGACCTCCCGCACACTTTCAAACCTTTCCCAAGCCTAAAATCCTTTAAGAGATCCCTCTCTACATATCTCAAAGCAGAATGCACCTGTCATGGTTGATTATATATTTCCTACCTGTTAAATTTTGCATATATAATGTATTAATATTGTTTCTGTATTTTATTGTACCCATTGGGGCATATGTATCAAGGTCTGTCGGAGAGTGCGGATCAGGTTCGACAGACCTCGCTGAATACGGCGAGCAATACGCTCGCCGTATTCAGCATTGCACCAGCAGCTCACAAGAGCTGCTGGTGCAACGCCGCCCCCTGCAGACTCGCAGCCAATAGGCCGCCAGCCAGGGGGTGTCAATCAACCCAATCGTACTCGATCGGGTTGATTTCCGGCGATGTCTGTCCGCCTGCTCGGAGCAGGCGGACAGGTTATGGAGCAATGGTCTTTGTGACCACTGCTTCATAACTGCTGTTTCTGGCGAGCCTGCAGGCTCGCCAGAAACACGGGGCATCAAGCTCCATTCGGAGCTTGATACATATGCCCCATTGTATCAATGCAATGTTTTGTGACCCAGGACATACTTGAAAATGAGAGAACTCTCAATGTAACCTTCCTGGTAAAATATTTTATAAATAAATAATAAATAAAATAAAGACATTCTCTTCTATTTCTTGTGTGCAATGCTTTGCTAAGCAAGCTTTCTTTTCTTCCATCAGAAATCAGAATAAGGTAGTTCTATGTTCTGCGCATTCCCCCCTCCCAACTATAATTGCTGTCATAATCCTTCTCCCAGCCCAATCCTCTTTTAGGGCCAAATTATCTCAAGGTCTCTGGGCTTGTTAGATTCTGTAACAAATCTTGTCAGTACTATGAAGTCCCTGGTGCATATCTCTAAAGACCATTTTTACCTTGAGGACAGTGCGTCTTGCAAAGGGATGTTCCCTGATGTGGAGATGATTCCTTTACAAATGTTCTTCCAAAAAATTATAATTTATAATTGTAAGAAAAATTGTAAGAAACAAATGTAAAAGTAAACTAAAAGCATAGTAAAAATTGTATTGAATCATTTTTACATTTGTAACAACATTGTTCTGCAGAAATCTTCTTAAAGGGACATGAAACCCAAAATTTTCTTTCTCAATTCAGAGAATACAATTTCAAAAAAGTTTCCTATTTACTTCTATTATCAAATTTGCTTTATTCTCCTGTTATTTATTGTTGAAGAGATATCTAGATAGGTAGCTTGCACATGTCTGAAGCACAACATGACAGGAAATAGTGCTGCCATCTAGCGTTCTTGCTAATGTATAACAGTGTTGCAAAACTGCTGCTATATAGCACTGCAGACACATGCACACTCCTGCACTTACTTTCCTGCTTTTCAACACAAGATAACAAGAAAAATAAGCAAAATTGATAATAGAAGTAAATTAAAAAGTTGTTTAAAATTGTATGATCTATCTAAATGATGAAAGAACATGTTTGGGTTTTATGTCCCTTTAATGGAAAAAAGTTACATTTGTATTGTTATTTTGCAGGTAAAGACAAATTTAATGCACACAATATGAATCCTAATAAAACTAAACTTCACCTGCAAAAACCTCTGACATTCATATTTAGAATATGAAATTCAAAGTGAAATGGTTTTCTTATTGTAAAATGAGTTTCTACATCTCTGTTACTGGCTGAACAGGTGCATTCCATAGGCATAGCTGAAAGTTCCATACTAGATCTTGGTGTATTCTCTAAACATTTCCTCCTGCAGATCTTGTACATTTATCTTGTGATATGAAAGGTGTTAAGATTGTGTCAAAATATACAAAACACATATTAAACACTTGTGTACAAATATAGCGGCCATTGTAAGATGATATATGCTGAAAACAGGGCAATTTATGTTGTATTGGATACATTATTTAATGTTTAATGTATGCCAGCTGCTTGCTGCTATCTACACAATCCACAGCAAAGTTTCCCTTTCCAGAGAGCTCTATTACTTTCTATAGGATGCACCTAATCTGGTGAATGTTAGATAATCTAGCCCTAATAGAGGGACTTTCTTTTACAAAGATATGACGAGTCCTCGGATTTCATCCTTACTTGTGGGATATTAACCTCCTGCTAACAGGAAGTGGCAAAGAGCACCACAGCAGAGCTGTATATATAGCCCTTCCCCTTCCCCTCCACCCTCAGTCATTCTCTTTGCCTGTGTTATACTAGGAAGACATGGTAAAGTGAGGTGTTAGTTTTAGTTTCTTCAATCAAGAAGTTTTTTTATTTTAAATGGTACCGGTGTGTACTATTTTCCTCAGGGGGATATGGAAGAAGATTTCTGCCCTGAGGTTTGATGATCTTAGCATTTGTAACTAAGATCCATGCTGGTTCCCACAAGACTTCTGAAGGTAACCATGAGACATCTTCAGTGTGGAGACCAGTTTCATGCTACAAGCAGCATTAAGGTATGTGCAGCCTTTTTTTCTGAGGAGACTTGGTGTATGAGATCTGGGGGTCGATCCGATAAAAATCGTCGCCCGCAAAAGCCGGCGACGCCAATATTTGTGCGGGTTTGGTATCCTATATACGCGTGTATATTTCTGCCGTCGCCCGTAGTTTTTTGGGCCATAGGCAGGTATACCAAACCCGCGCAGTTTGGTATCCAATATGCAGCGTAAGGACTTACGTGGCGAAAATGGAGAAAACTTACTCCATTTTCACCTCGCCACAAAAAGCAGCCGTAAGAAGCCTTACGCTGACTATTGGAGCCCCGTAACTCCCTAAACTGGCAGCTAAAATAAACCTAACACCTAACGCATGCGCAATGTCTATCTCCCTGTCAACCGCGATCTGCTAAAATAAACCTAACACCTAACGCATGCGCAATTTCTACCTACCTGTCAACCGCGATCCCCCCCCCCCCCCAAAATCCCTAATAAAGTTATTAACCCCTAAACCGCCGCTCCCGGACCCGGCCGCCATCTACATAAACTAACCCCCTACTGTGAGCCCCTAAAACCGCCGCCATCTACCTTATCTATCCCCTAATTAGAACCCCTTACACCGCTGTCATCTACCTTATCTATCCCCTAATCTGACCCCTTACACCGCCGCCACCTATATAAAAATTATTAACCCCTAATCTAATCCCCCTATACCGCCGCCAGCTATATTAATATTATTAACCCCTAATGTAAGCCCCTTACACCGCCGCCATCTCTATTAAAATGATTAACCCCTTATTTAATCTACCTACCCCGCCGCCAGCTATATTATCTATATTAACCCTAAGTATATTATAGTTAATATAGGTATTACATTATATATATTAACTATATTAACCCTAATTATATTAGGGTTAATATAGTTAATATAGTTACTATAGTATTTATATTAACTATATTAACTCTATCTAACCCTAACACCCCTAACTAAATTTATATTAAATTAATCTAATTCATTTATAAACTAAAATATTCCTATTTAAATCTAAATACTTACCTATAAAATAAACCCTAAGATAGCTACAATATAATTAATAATTACATTGTAGCTATGTTAGGGTTAATATTTATTTTACAGGTAAATTGTTAATTATTTTAACTAGGTATAATAGATATTAAATAGTTATTAACTATTTAATATCTACCTAGTTAAAATAATTACCCAATTACCTGTAAAATAAATCCTAACCTAAGTTACAAATACACCTACACTATCAATAAATTAAATAAACTACAAACATCTTTCTAAAAATACAATTAAATTAACTAAACTAAATTACAAAAAATAAAAAAAGATTACAAGATTTTTAAGCTAATTACACCTATTCTAAGCCCCCTAATAAAATAATAAACCCCCAAAATAAAAAAAAATCCCTGCCCTATTCTAAATTAAACAAATTTCAAAGCTCTTTACCTTACCAGCCCTTAAAAGGGCCTTTTGTGGGGCATGCCCCAAAGAATTCAGCTCTTTTGCATACAAATACAATACCCCCCCCCGATCAGCCAATAGAATGCGAGCTCAATCTGATTGGCTGATTGGATCAGCCAATCAGATTGAACTTGAATCTGATTGGCTGATTCAATCAGCCAATCAGATTTTTTTAACTTAATTCCGATTGGCTGATAGAATCCTATCAGCCAATCGGAATTTGGCGGACGCCATCTTGGATGATGTCATTTAAAGGTACCTCATTCCAAGTTCAGTAGTCGGCCGGGATGGATGCTCCGCGGCGGCGGAGCGAAGAAAGAAGATTGAAGATGCCGCCGGAAGAATGAAGACTTTGCTGCCGCTTGGAGGAAGACGTCGCCGGAGGAAGAATTCTTCTTTGCCGCTTGGAGGAAGACATCGCCGGAGGAAGAATTCTTCTTTGCCGCTTGGAGGAAGACATCGCCCGGATCGGATCAGGAGTTCGGCCCGGTGTGGTGAAGACAAGGTAGGGAGATCTTCAGGGGGGTAGTGTTAGGCTTTTTTAAGGGGGGTTTGGGTGGTTTTAGAATAGGGGTATGTGGGTGGTGGGTTGTAATGTGGGGGGGGTATTGTATTTGTATGCAAAAGAGCTGAATTCTTTGGGGCATGCCCCACAAAAGGCCCTTTTAAGGGCTGGTAAGGTAAAGAGCTTTGAAATTTGTTTAATTTAGAATAGGGCAGGGAATTTTTTTTATTTTGGGGGTTTATTATTTTATTAGGGGGCTTAGAATAGGTGTAATTAGCTTAAAAATCTTGTAATCTTTTTTTATTTTTTGTAATTTAGTGTTTGTGTTTTTTTTTGTAATTTAGTTTAGTTAATTTAATTGTATTTTTAGATAGATGTTTGTAGTTTATTTAATTTATTGATAGTGTAGGTGTATTTGTAACTTAGGTTAGGATTTATTTTACAGGTAATTGGGTAATTATTTTAACTAGGTAGATATTAAATAGTTAATAACTATTTAATATCTATTATACCTAGTTAAAATAATTAACAATTTACCTGTAAAATAAATATTAACCCTAACATAGCTACAATGTAATTATTAATTATATTGTAGCTATCTTAGGGTTTATTTTATAGGTAAGTATTTAGATTTAAATAGGAATATTTTAGTTTATAAATGAATTAGATTAATTTAATATAAATTTAGTTAGGGGTGTTAGGGTTAGATAGAGTTAATATAGTTAATATAAATACTATAGTAACTATATTAACTATATTAACCCTAATATAATTAGGGTTAATATAGTTAATATATATAATGTAATACCTATATTAACTATAATATACTTAGGGTTAACATAGATAATATAGCTGGCGGCGGGGTAGGTAGATTAAATTAGGGGTTAATCATTTTAATAGAGATGGCGGCGGTGTAAGGGGCTTACATTGGGGGTTAATAATTTTAATATAAATGGCGGCGGTGTTAGGGGCTCACTTTAGGGGGTTATAGATATAATATAGCTGGCGGCGGGGTACGGGAGCGGCGGTTTAGGGGTTAATAACTTTATTAGGTTGCGGCGGGGTACGGGAGCGGCGGTTTAGGGGTTAATAGCTTTTTTATTGTTAGGATAGTGAGGGGGGATAGCGGATAGAGGGTTAGACAGTGCGGGCTATGTTAGGGAGGCGTGTTAGACTTGTCGGGCTATGTTAGGGAGGCGTGTTAGACAGTGCGGGTGTTTTAGACTTTAGTCAGGTTTTATAGGCGCCGGCAGTTTCTAACGTGCCGCAAGTCACTGGCGACGCCAGAAATTTGTACTTACGCAGATTTCTGGACATCGCTGGTTTGTCAGACTTACGGCACGTTAGCATCTGACGGCGACTTATATAGGATAGCTCGAGTTGCGAGCTGAAACTGCGGGCGACGCCGGTTCCCTCGCTTGCGCCGCAAACTGCGATCTATATCGGATCGCGCCCCTGGCTGGCATTATTTCCCTGTATGGGAATGTGGTAAGCAGTAAAACCTATTTTAATAAGAGGGGTGTTACTGGAGTCCCTATATTATATTTATCATTAGTTGATATTTGGGCATTATGTGACATGGGAGACAATATAAAAAAACAATGTTTTATGTTTTTTTTATTGTTGGCACTTATAACTTATTGGTTTTATGCTTGAGGGTTGTATTGTGTGTGTATTTTTACTTTAGTGCAAAACCGCATTCCCATGCAGTGTTGTTTGGGCCTACTCCGACTTTTGACCTTAAGGGGCGGAGCCTATTTTGGTGCACTTCCTTCAGGCTTAGCAGCAGCAAACAGTAACTCGGTGGCTCCTGGACTGTGTAGCTGGTCTGAAGGGTTGGAAACTTGATTTGAAGTACCCTGGGGGCAGGTAGGCGCCACAGCAGAGCTGTGGCAAGGTGCAGAGGGTATTTTTATCTATCTTTTGACTACATGATGATATAAGTACTTCTAAAGCTTTATTTCTTTCATGTAATTGGCAAGAGTTCATGAGCTAGTGACATATGGGATATACAATCCTACCAGGAGGGGCAAAGTTTCCCAAACCTCAAAATGCCTATAAATACACCCCTCACCACACCCACAATTCAGTTTTACAAACTTTGCCTCCTATGGAGGTGGTGAAGTAAGTTTGTGCTAAGATTTCTACGTTGATATGCGCTTCTCAGCATTGTTGAAGCCCGATTCCTCTCAGAGTACAGCGAATGTCAGAGGGACGTGAAGGGAGTATCACTTATTGAATATGATGATTTCCCTAACGGGGGTCTATTTCATGGGTTCTCTGTTATCGGTCGTAGAGATTCATCTCCTACCTCCCTTTTCAGATCGACGATATACTCTCAATTTACCATTACCTCTACTGATAACTGTTTCTGTACTGGTTTGGCTATCTGCTATGTGTGGATGGGTGTCTTTTGGTAAGTATGTTTTTTATTACTTAAGACACCTCAGCTATGGTTTGGCACTTTATGCATTTATATAAAGTTCTAAATATATGTATTGTACTTATATTTGCCATGAGTCAGGTTCATGTATTTCCTTCTGCAGACTGTCAATTTCATATTTGGGTAATATAAACATCTTTTATAGAATTTTTTTCATACCTGGGGTTTAGTCTTTTTTCAATTGACTATTTCTTGCAAATTGAGGGTGGCATTAGGCCCGCGGGTGCGTCAAATGCTAAACCTTATTGCGTCATTCTTGGCGCGAAAATATTTTTGGCGCGGAAAAATACGTCTATGACGCAACTTCGTCATTTCCGGCGTCATATTTGACGCCGAGACCTTTCACACAGTTGCGTCATTAGTGACGCAAGTGTGTAATTTCCGGTTATTTTTGGCGCCAAAAAGTTTACGTTATGTTGTGCGTCATACTTGGCGCCAAACTTTTTCATTATTTCAATACCCCATTGATGTTTGCCTCTTGATTTTTTCTCTATCAGAGGCCTATGCTATTTGCTTTTTTTCCCATTCCTGAAACTGTCATATAAGGAAATAGATAATTTTGCTTTTTATGTTGTTTTTTTCTCTTACATTGTTCAAGATGTCTTTATCTGATCCTGCCTCAGAAGTTTCTGCTGGAACATTGCTGCCTGACATCGATCCTACCAAAGCTAAGTGGATTTGTTGTAAAATTGTTGAAATAATTTTGCTGAATGTATTTTGTAATAGTTGTCATGATAAACTTTTACATGCAGTTAGTGTATCCATCAATAATAGCACATTGCCAGTTGTAGTTCCTTCAACTTCTAATGTGCATGATATACTTGTAAATTTTGTTTCTGATACTATTTTCAAGGTTTTGTCTGCATTTCCACCTTCTAATAAATGTAAAGGTCTTTTAAAACTTCTCATTTAGTTGATGAAATTTCAAATGACCAACAACATAATTTATCCTCTTCTGATGAGGATCTATCTGATACAGTCATTGACACTGACAAATCTACTTATTTATTTAAAATAGAGTATATGCGTTCTTTATTAAAAAAAAGTGTTAATTATTTTGGATATTGAGGTAACCAGTCCTATTGACGTTCAGTCTAATAAACGTTTAGATGCTGTTTTTAAACCTCCTGTGGTTTCTCCAGGGGTTTTCCCTATTCCTGAGGCTATTTCTGATATGATTTCTAGGGAATGGAATAAGCCAGGTACTTCTTTTATTCCTTCTTCAAGGTTTAAAAAATTGTATCCTTTACCAGCAAAATCTATAGAGTTTTGGGAAAAAATCCCCAAAGTTGATGGGGCTATTTCTACTCTTGCTAAACGTACCACTATTCCTATGGAAGATAGTACTTCCTTTTAAGGATCCTTTAGATAGGAAACTTGAATCTTATCTAAGGAAGGCCTATTTATATTCAGGTCATCTTTTCAGACCTGCAATTTCTTTGGCTGATGTTGCGGCTGCATCAACCTTCTGGTTGGAGAATTTAGAGCAACAGGAATTGGATTCTGACTTATCTAGCATTATTCGCCTATTGCAATACGCTAATCATTTTATTGTGATGAAATTTTTGATATTATCAAAATTGATGTTAGTTCCATGTCTTTAGCTATTTTAGCTAGAAGAGCTTTGTGGCTTAAATCTTGGAATGCTGATATGGCATCTAAATCTAGATTATTCTTTCCAAGGTAATAATTTATTTGGTCCTCAGTTGGATTCTATTATTTCAACTGTCACTGGGGGAAGGGAGTTTTTTCTGCCTCAGGATTAAAAACCTAAGGCTAAATCTAAGGCTTCTAACAATTTTCGTTCCTTTCATCAGAATAAGGAACAAAAACTCAATCTTCCCCCCAAGGAGTCTGCTTCCAATTGGAAGCCTTCTTCAAGTTGGATTAAATCCAAGCCATTTATGAAACCAAAGTCAGCCCCTAAGTCCGCATGAAGGTGCGGCCCTCATTCCAGCTCAGCTGGTAGGGGGCAGATTAAGGTTTTTCAAGATATTTGGATAAAATCTGTCCAAAATCAATGGATTCAGAGCATTGTCTCTCAAGGGTATCGAATAGGATTCAGAGTAAGACCTCCTGTGAGAAGATTTTTTTCTCTCACGTATCCCAGTAAATCCAGTAAAAGCTCAGGCTTTCCTGAAGTGTGTTTCAGACCTGGAGTCTTCAGGGGTAATCATGCCAGTTCCTCCTCAGGAACAAGGTTTGGGGTTTTTATTCAAATCTATTCATTGTACTAAAGAAGGAAAATTTATTCAGACCAGTTCTGGATCTAAAATTTTTTGAATCGTTATGTAAAAGTACCAACTTTCAAGATAGTGACTATAAGGACTATTCTGCCTTTTGTTCAGCCAGGACATTATATGTCCACAATAGACTTGCAAGATGCATACCTTCATATTCCGATTCATCCAGAACATTATCAGTTTTTGAGATTCTCTTTTCTAAACAAGCATTACCAATTTGTTGCTCTTCCATTTGGCCTAGCAACAGCTCCAATAATCTTTTCAAAGGTTCTGGGTGTCCTACTCTCTGTAATCAGAGAACAGGGTATTGCAGTGTTTCCTTATTTGGATTATATCTTGGTACTAGCTCAGTCTTTGCGTATTGCAGAATCTCACACGAATCTACTAGTGTTGTTTCTTTGGAAACATGGTTGGAGGATCAATTTACCAAAAGTTTCTTGATTCCTCAGACAAGGGTCACCTTTTTAGGCTTCCAGATAGATTCAGTGTCCATGACTCTGTCTCTAACAGACAAGAGACGTTTAAAATTGGTTGCAGCATGCCGGCACCTTCAGTCTCAGTCATTCTCTTCAGTGGCTATGTGCATGGAAGTTTTAGGTCTCATGACTGCAGCATCGGACGCGATCCCCTTTGCTCATTTTCACATGAGACCTCTACAGCTTTGTATGCTGAATCAATGTACGACACTCTCTGACATGGTGGATAGATCACCATTGTTTAGTTCGAGGGGCTTCTTTTGTTCGGCCAACCTGGACTGTGATCACAACAGATGCGAGTCTTTCAGGTTGGGGAGCTGTTTGGGGATCTCTGACAGCACAAGGGGTTTGGAAATCTCAAGAGGCGAGATTACCAATAAATATTTTAGAACTCCTTGCAATTCTCAGAGCTCTTCAGTTTTGGCCTCTGCTAAAAAGAGAACCGTTCATTTGTTTTCAGACAGACAATATCACAACAGTGGCATATGTCAATCATCAGGGTGGGACTCACAGTCCCCAAGCTATGAAAAAAGTATCTTGGATACTTGTTTGGGCGGAATCCAGCTCTTGTCTAATCTCTGCGGTGCTTATCCCAGGTGTAGACAATTGGGAGGCGGATTATCTCAGCCGCCATACTTTACATCCAGAGGAGTGGTCTCTCCATCCAGATGTGTTTTCTTAGATTGTTCAGTTATGGGGTCTTCCAGAGATAGATCTCATGGCCTCTCATCTAAACAAGAAACTTCCCAGATACCTGTCCAGGTCCAGGGATGTTCAGGCGGAAGCAGGGGATGCGCTGACACTTCCTTGGTGTTATCATCCTGCTTACATTTTCCCGCCTCTAGTTCTCCTTCCAAGAGTGATCTCCACAATCATCATGGAACAATCATTTGTGTTGCTGGTGGCTCCAGCATGGCCACACAGGTTTTGGTATGCGGATCTGGTTTGGATGTCCAGTTGCCCGCTTTGGCCACTTCCGTTCGGCCAGACCTACTATCTCAAGGTCCGTTTTTCCATCAGGATCTCAAATCATTAAATTTGAAGGTATGGAAATTGAACGCTTAGTACTAAGTCATAGAGGTTTCTCTGACTCAGTGATTAATACTATGTTACAAGCTCGTAAATCTGTTTCTAGAAAGATTTATTATAGAGTTTGGAAGACTTACATTTCATAGTGTTCTCATAAATTCTCCTGGCATTCTTTTAGAATTCCTAGAATTTTACAGTTTCTTCAGGACAGTTTGGATAAGGGTTTGTCTGCAAGTTCCTTGAAAGGACAAATCTCCGCTCTTTCTGTTTTATTTCACAGAAAGATTGCTATACTTCCTGATATACACTGTTTTGTACAGGCTTTAGTTCTTATTAAGTCTGTTATTTAATCAATTTCTCCTTCTTGGAGTCTTAATTTGGTTCTGACGGCTTTACAGGTTCTTCCATTTGAACCTATGCATTTGTTGGACATTAAACTACTTTCTTGGAAAGTGTTGTTCCTTTTGGCCATCTCTTCTGCTAGAAAAGTTTCTGAGTTATCTGCTCTTTCTTGTGAGTCTCCTTTTCTGATGTTTTCATCAGGATAAGGCAGTTTTGCGGACTTCTTTTTAATTTTTACCTAAGGTTGTGAATTCTAACAACATTAGTAGAGAAATTGTTGTCCCTTCCTTGTGTCCTAATCCTAAGAATTCTTTGGAAAGTTCCTTACATTCTTTGGATGTGGTAAGAGCTTTGAAATATTATGTGAAAGCTACTAAAGATTTCAAGTAGACTTCCAGTCTATTTGTTTTATTTTCTGGTCCTAGGAAAGGTCAGAAGGCTTCTGCTATTTCCTTGGCTTCTTGGTTGAAACTTTTGATTCATCAAGTTTATTTTGAGTCGGCTCAGGCCCCGCCTCAGAGAATTACAGCTCATTCTACTAGATCAGTCTCCACTTCATGGCCTTTAAAAAATGAAGCTTCAGTTGATCAGATTTGCAAAGCGGCAACTTGGTCCTCTTTGCATTCATTTACTAAATTCTACCATTTTGATGTATTTGCTTCTTCGGAAGCAGTTTTTGGTAGAAAAGTTCTTCAGGCAGCTGTTTCAGTTTGATTCTTCTGCTTTTGATTTAAGTTTTTTTCTTTCAAATGAAATAAACTTATATTTTTGGGTTGTGGATTAATTTTTTTCAGCAGATTATGGCTGTTTATATTTTATTCCCTCCCTCTCTAGTGACTCTTGAGTGGAGATCCACATCTTGGGTATTGATATCCCATATGTCACTAGCTCATGGACTCTTGCCAATTACATGAAAGAAAACATAATTTATGTAAGAACTTACCTGATAAATTCATTTATTTCATATTGGCAAGAGTACATGAGGCCCACCCTTTTTGTGGTGGTTATGATTTTTTGTATAAAGCACAATTATTTCCAAATTTCCTTTGTTGATGCTTTCTACTCCTTTCTTTATCACCCCACTGCTTGGCTATTCGTTAAACTGAATTGTGGGTGTGGTGAGGGGTGTATTTATAGGAATTTTGAGGTTTGGGAAACTTTGCCCCTCCTGGTAGGATTGTATATCCCATATGTCACTAGATCATGGACTCTTGCTAATATGAAAGAAATTAATTTATCAGGTAAGTTCTTACATAAATTATGTTTTCTGCCCTTGCTTCTGGGTGCAGTAATTTTTGGATTAACCAACGATATTAAGTTAAATTTGGGAATAATTTAACGTTTTTTGGGCATTTTGGAAAAATTGTTCACTTTTTCTTTTCTTAAAGGCACAGTACACGTTTTTTCTAATGTTTATTTAATGCTATAAATAAGTGTTTAAATGACTTTTGTTGTATTACTAGTCTGTTCAACATGTCTGACATTGAGGTTTCTCATTGTTCTATGTGTTTAGAAGCTATTGTGCAACCCCCTCTAACATTGTGTAACTTTTGTACTGAAAGGGCTTTATAATGTAAAAAGCATATTTTAAATAAAATAAGTGTGCCTAAGGATGATTCTCAGTCTGAAGAGAATCAGGATATGCCATCCAATTCTCCACAACCTTTAACGCCTAGTACTTCTAGTGTGTCTAATTCCTTTAACGTGTCACAACCTTTAAAGCCTAGTACTTCTAGTGCATCTAATTCCTTTACTCTGCAGGAGATGGCTGCAGTTATGTCAACTACTAACTGTCAACTGTTGCAGGGTAAATGCAGTAGGTCAAGTATTAATGTAAATACTGAATCCTCTGATGCTTTATTAGCTATTTCCGATGTTCCCTCATAGTGCTCTGAGTTGGGGATCAGGGAATTACTGTCTGAGGGTGAAATTTCTGATTCAGGGAATGTTTTGCCTCAGACAGATTCGGATGCTATGTCATTTAAAATTAAGCTTGAACACCTCTGCCTGTTGCTTAGGGAGGTTTTAGTGACTCTGGATGATTGTGATCCTATTGTGATTCCTCCAGAGAAATTGTGTAAAATGGATAAATATTTGGAAGTTCCTACTTACACTGATGTTTTTCCGGTTCCTAAGAGAATTTCGGAAATTATTAGTAAGGAATGGGATAGACCAGGTATACCGTTTTCTCCCTCTCCTAATTTTAAGAAAATGTTTCCTATATCAGATACCATTCGGGACTCATGGCATATGGTCCCTAAGGTAGAGGGAGCTATTTCTTCCCTAGCTAAGCGTACTGCTATACCCATATAGGATAGTTGTGCTTTCAAGGACCCTATGGATACAAAATTAGGGGGTCTACTTAAGAAATTATTTGTTAATCAGGCATTTCTTTTACAACCTTCTGTGGTGACATTTCTTTCATGTAATTAGCAATGAGCCCATGAGCTAGTGACGTATGGGATATACATTCCTACCAGGAGGGGCAAAGTTTCCCAAACCTCAAAATGCCTATAAATACACCCCTCACCACACCCACAAATCAGTTTTACAAACTTTGCCTCCCGTGGAGGTGGTGAAGTAAGTTTGTGCTAGATTCTACGTTGATATGCGCTCCGCAGCAGGTTGGAGCCCGGTTTTCCTCTCAGCGTGCAGTGAATGTCAGAGGGATGTGAAGAGAGTATTGCCTATTTGAATTCAATGATCTCCTTCTACGGGGTCTATTTCATAGGTTCTCTGTTATCGGTCGTAGAGATTCATCTCTTACCTCCCTTTTCAGATCGACGATATACTCTTATATATACCATTACCTCTACTGATTCTCGTTTCAGTACTGGTTTGGCTTTCTACTACATGTAGATGAGTGTCCTGGGGTAAGTAAGTCTTATTTTTGTGACACTCTAAGCTATGGTTGGGCACTTTTATATAAAGTTCTAAATATTTGTGTTTAAACATTTATTTGCCTTGATTCAGGATGTTCAATATTCCTTATTTCAGACAGTCAGTTTCATTATTTTTGATAATGCATTTGAATAATCAATTTTTTTCTTACTTTAAAATTTGACTTTTTTCCCTGTGGGCTGTTAGGCTTGCGGGGGCTGAAAATGCTTCATTTTATTGCGTCATTCTTGGCGCGGACTTTTTTGGCGCAAAAAATTTCTTTGTTATTTCCGGCGTCATACTTGTCACCGGAAGTTGCGTCATTTTTTGACGTTTTTTGCGCCAAAAGTGTCGGCGTTACCGGATGTGGCGTCATTATTGTCTCCACATTATTTAAGTCTCATTGTTTATTGCTTCTGGTTGCTAGAAGCTTGTTCACTGGCATTTTTTCCCATTCCTGAAACTGTCATTTAAGGAATTTGATCAATTTTGCTTTATATGTTGTTTTTTCTATTACATATTCCAAGATGTCCCAGATTGACCCTGAATCAGAAGATACTTCTGGAAAATCGCTGCCTGATGCTGGATCTACCAAAGTTAAGTGTATTTGCTGTAAACTTGTGGTATCTGTTCCTCCAGCTGTTGTTTGTAATGAATGCCATGACAAACTTGTTAATGCAGATAATATTTCCTTTAGTAATGTTACATTACCTGTTGTTGTTCCATCAACATCTAATACTCAGAGTGTTCCTGTTAACATAAGAGATTTTGTTTCTAAATCCATTAAGAAGGCTTTGTCTGTTATTCCTCCTTCTAGTAAACATAAAAGGTCTTTTAAAACTTCTCATTTTTCAGATGAATTTTTAAATTAACATAATCATTCTGATTCTGATAATGATTTCTCTGGTTCAGAGGATTCTGTTTCAGAGGTTGATGCTGATAAATCTTTATTTTTGTTCAAAATGGAATTTATTCGTTCTTTACTTAAAGAAGTCTTAATTGCATTAGAAATAGAGGATTCTGGTCCTCTTGATACTAAATCTAAACGTTTAAATAAGGTTTTTAAATCTCCTGTAGTTATTCCAGAAGTTTTTCCTGTCCCTGATGCTATTTCTGAAGGGGCGTTTAGGAATATCAGAGAACAGGGTATTGTGGTATTTCCTTATTTGGACGATATCTTGGTACTTGCTCAGTCTTCACATTTAGCAGAATCTCATACGAATCGACTTGTATTGTTTCTTCGAGATCATGGTTGGAGGATCAATTTACCGAAAAGTTCATTGATTCCTCAGACAAGGGTAACCTTTTTAGGTTTCCAGATAGATTCAGTGTCCATGACTCTGTCTCAGACAGACAAGAGACGTCTAAAATTGGTTTCAGCTTGTCGAAACCTTCAGTCTGAATCATTCCCTTCGGTAGCCTTATGCATGGAAATTCTAGGTCTTATGACTGCTGCATCGGACGCGATCCCCTTTGCTCGTTTTCACATGCGACCTCTTCAGCTTTGTATGCTGAACCAGTGGTGCAGGGATTATACAAAGATATCGCAATTGATATCTTTAAAACCGATTGTACGACACTCTCTGACGTGGTGGACAGATCACCATCGTTTAGTTCAGGGGGCTTCTTTTGTTCTTCCAACCTGGACTGTGATTTCAACAGATGCAAGTCTGACAGGTTGGGGAGCTGTTTGGGGGTCTCTGACAGCACAAGGGGTTTGGGAATCTCAGGAGGTGAGATTACCAATCAATATTTTGGAACTCCGTGCAATTTTCAGAGCTCTTCAGTCGTGGCCTCTTCTAAAGAGAGAGTCGTTCATTTGTTTTTAGATGGACAATGTCACAACTGTGGCATATATCAATCATCAAGGAGGGACTCACAGTCCTCTGGCTGTGAAAGAAGTATCTCGAATACTGGTATGGGCGGAATCCAGCTCCTGTCTAATTTCTGCGGTTCATATCCCAGGTATAGACAATTGGGAAGCGGATTATCTCAGTCGCCAAACGTTACATCCGGGAGAATGGTCTCTTCACCCAGAGGTATTTCTTCAGATTGTTCAAATGTGGGGACTTCCAGAAATAGATCTGATGGCTTCTCATCTAAACAAGAAGCTTCCCAGGTATCTGTCCAGATCCAGGGATCCTCAGGCGGAAGCAGTGGATGCATTGTCACTTCCTTGGAAGTATCATCCTGCCTATATCTTTCCGCCTCTAGTTCTTCTTCCAAGAGTAATTTCCAAGATTCTGAAGGAATGCTCGTTTGTTCTGCTGGTGGCTCCAGCATGGCCTCACAGGTTTTGGTATGCGGATCTTGTCCGGATGGCCACTTGCCAACCGTGGGCTCTTCCGTTAAGACCAGACCTTCTGTCGCAAGGTCCTTTTTTCCTTCAGGATCTCAAATCCTTAAATTTGAAGGTATGGAGATTGAACGCTTGATTCTCAGTCAAAGAGGTTTCTCTGACTCTGTGATTAATACTATGTTACAGGCTCGTAAATCTGTATCTAGGAAGATATATTATCGAGTCTGGAAGATTTACATTTCTTGGTGTCTTTCTCATCATTTTTCCTGGCATTCTTTTAGAATTCCGAGAATTTTACAGTTTCTTCAGGATGGTTTGGATAAAGGTTTGTCTGCAAGTTCCTTGAAAGGACAAATCTCTGCTCTTTCTGTTCTTTTTCACAGAAAGATTGCTAATCTTCCTGATATTCATTGTTTTCTACAAGCTTTGGTTCATATAAAACCTGTTATTAAGTCAATTTCTCCTCCTTGGAGTTTGAATTTGGTTCTGGGGGCTCTTCAAGCTCCTCCGTTTGAACCTATGCATTCACTGGACATTAAATTACTTTCTTGGAAAGTTTTGTTTCTTTTGGCCATCTCTTCGGCTAGAAGAGTTTCTGAATTATCTGCTCTTTCTTGTGAGTCTCCTTTTCTGATTTTTCATCAGGATAAGGCGGTGTTGCAAACTTCTTTTAAATTTTTACCTAAGGTTGTGAATTCTAACAACATTAGTAGATAAATTGTGGTTCCTTCTTTGTGTCCTAATCCTAAGAATTCTAAGGAGAGATCATTGCATTCTTTGGATGTAGTTAGAGCTTTGAAATATTATGTTGAAGCTACTAAGAATTTCCGAAAGACTTCTAGTCTATTTGTTATCTTTTCCGGTTCCAAGAAAGGTCAGAAGGCCTCTGCCATTTCTTTGGCGTCTTGGTTGAAATCTTTAATTCATCATGCTTATGTCGAGTCGGGTAAAACTCTGCCTCAAAGGATTACAGCACATTCTACTAGGTCAGTTTCTACTTCCTGGGCGTTAAGGAATTAAGCTTCGGTTGATCAGATTTGCAAAGCAGCAACTTGGTCTTCTTTGCATACATTTACTAAATTCTACCATTTTGATGTGTTTTCTTCTTCTGAAGCAGTTTTTGGTAGAAAAGTTCTTCAGGCAGCTGTTTCAGTTTGATTCTTCTGCTTATAATTTCATTTTTTTTCATTATAAGATTTAAACTTTATTTTGGGTGTGGATTATTTTCAGCGGAATTGGCTGTCTTTATTTTATCCCTCCCTCTCTAGTGACTCTTGCGTGGAAGATCCACATCTTGGGTATTCATTATCCCATACGTCACTAGCTCATGGACTCTTGCTAATTACATGAAAGAAAACATAATTTATGTAAGAACTTACCTGATAAATTCATTTCTTTCATATTAGCAAGAGTCCATGAGGCCCACCCTTTTTGTGGTGGTTATGATTTTTTTGTATAAAGCACAATTATTCCAATTCCTTATTTTTTATGCTTTCGCACTTTTGTCTTTTCACCCCACTTCTTGGCTATGCGTTAAACTGATTTGTGGGTGTGGTGAGGGGTGTATTTATAGGCATTTTGAGGTTTGGGAAACTTTACCCCTCCTGGTAGGAATGTATATCCCATACGTCACTAGCTCATGGACTCTTGCTAATATGAAAGAAATGAATTTATCAGGTAAGTTCTTACATAAATTATGTTTTTATCACAGTGTAAGGATTTTCTTATATACAATATGGATTGAGTGTACAATCTAATAGTATATATATATATATATATATATATATATATATATATATATATATATCTTTAAACCACCCAGTCTCACACCAAACCTTAGACTCTTAGATGATCTTAGGAGTCTTGTTTTGCTCACTGACTGGGGGATGACTATTTAGTCATAAGGCCTAAATAGGGATATCTGAGAATTGAACCCCAAATTAAGATCCCTATATTCTCTAGAGTAGTTGTAGCAATATAAATGTTGTTAGTAATAGGTTATAGTATACATCACTACAGCAATAGTACCAATCTGATATTGAACTGAATATGCAATGACTAAAGTAAGAGTAATTCCTTGGATAAGTGGTATTAGATCAAATAGTAAAAGCACATGTCAAGGGTGATGAAACAGTTAATGTTCAAATTAGTAAGAAGCAGATGAATGCAAGCAAAGCTGTTAGTCAAGCAATTTAAATAAGCCAGAGCGTTCCTTCCAAAGACAGGTATCAGAATAAACAGTCCATTCATATGCAGATTTAAATAGTGACTTCGTAGTTTCAATGTGATCTATATATATATATATATAATTACAGTCCTTAGGCTTAGGTAATGATATGCAGTAAGCGAAACTTCAATGAGGCAGTTTAAACATTACAGTCTTTAGCAAGCTTACTATGTATCAGTAATTACCCTTAAGTGGTCTGATGAAATATCCAAACACAGGCAGATATGATTTTAGAAATAGACAAGAGGGTACCGTTACTCTGTGTGCTTCACGAGTTTGTCTGAGGCTGACTGCGTCTGATGACGTCACAGGCGCCAGGCGCTGTGTGGAAACACTCACACTAATCAGGGAGATGTGCAGCGCTGCAAGCTGGCATAGCTGTATGCTGAGAGAACAGAGAAGCTCCGGTTCCTGGTGAAATTGAGGTACGCTGTAGAAGTGTAAAAGGTAGAGATTTAACAGAGGGAACTGTTAGTTAGTAGATTCCTGATTGAGCTATATCAAGGAAGTAGGATATAATGTTAGGCTGTAGTTGATTAGAAATAATCCTGTAAATGTAAAATAAGTTCACAAGTGAGACGGCTAGACACAATACACTGAAGACTAATAGTCTAACTGAACAAATTACCTAGCAATGAGTTGCTAGAGGAGGAGCCTTTTATAGGGAGTAGTGTGTGCATTTAAAGGTATATACACGTAGTCCTGACAGTACACCCCCTCAAAAAGAGCCGCTCAGCGGATCAAGGCTTTGGGCATTCGGGACAACGTCTATGGAAAAGAGAGACAAGACGAGGAGCTGCCAGAATAATGGAAGGTTCCCATGAATCCTCATCTGGACCCTTCCATCTTACGAGATATTGCAAATTCCCTTTGGAATAACGGGAGTCAAGGATGGTCTCAACTTCGTACAGTGTGTCATCTGGAGGTACCACTATGTTGTCAAATGACCGAGTTTGTCCTCTTACTGGATGATATGGCTTCAACAAAGATACATGAAAAGTAGGGTGACATTTGTAGGAAGATGGTAACTGTAAAGTGACAGCATTGCGGTTTATGACTTTGGATATCGGAAATGGTCCAACGAATAAACTGCTGAGTTTTTTGCTGGGAACCTGGAGTCTCAAGTACTTAGTTGATAGCCAAACCTTATCACCAGTTTTGTATTCTGGTGCAGGTGTTCTTCTGAGGTCATAATAACATTTTTGTTTATCTTGAGCTTGTTGTAGAATGCCCTTAAGAACAGAAAACCCCTGTGCTATAACATTTATGGTATTTACAAGAGGAGAAGTGATTTCGGATCTTTTTGACAAATGATATGATGGGTGAAAACCATAATTCACATAGAATGGGGTGAGTTTACTGGAGTTATTAATGGTATTGTTAAAGGCGAACTCTGCAGTGGGTAATAAAGAACTCCAATTGTTCTGTTGGACAGTACAGAAACATTGTAAGTATTGCTCCAAGGTTTGATTGGTACGTTCTGTCTGTCCATTTGTCTGGGGGTGATAAGCACTAGATAAGCGCCTATCAATTTGTAGGGTGTTACAGAGTTGTGACCAAAATTTAGAGGTGAATTGTGAACCTCTGTTGGTGGTAACAGAATCAGGTAGACCATGAAGCTTGACAATGTTGTTTAAAAATACTTGAGCAGTTTCCTGGGCTGTTGGTAAGCCTGAGAAAGGTATGAAATGAACCATCTTGGAGAACAGGTCGTTCACAACGAGAATTGTATTATAGTTTGAAGATGAAGGCAAATCGACAATAAAGTCCATCGCAATGGCTTGCCATGGTCTGTCTGCAATGGGCATGTACATTAGTAGTGGACAGGTATGATAGATACTCTTAAAAAGAGGAACTATCAAGTGTACCCCAGAGGATGGTGTTAATTTTCCAAAGCAAAAAACACTCTAAAATGGTGGTTTACATCAGTAATAACCACCTGTAAACTAGGAATAGTTATAAAATTTGGGGCTGAATTGATTTTGGAATGCGCCTGAGATAGCTCTAGAAGAGATGTACTCAGTCTTAATTTGCTTTATGGTTAGGTTTTTTGATTTAAGTTAATCTTATTTTGGCTGTGTTCTTAATTCGACTCTATTATATATATACCAAAGTGTAGTAAATTTCTGTATAATTTATAATACTAAAGACATATTTCTGGATATTAAAATGAATTCATTTATTTAATAATTGCATTAGATAAAATAAACTTTTGTGCATAACAGATTTTTCAATAGCTTAAAAACTGATATTTGTACAACAGCATAGATGAAGGTAAATTCAATTTCAATTCATAAATGTATGTCGCCTTTGTAAAGTAACCCGGATCCGGTGAGCGTCTATTAATTCATTTAAATCTAAAAAATGTATGTCTTAAAAGTATCTGTTTCTAAAATTTTATTAAAACACTTGTGTACAATTTATTAAAACACTTGTGTACAATTTACGTTCTGTATAGTATGAGATAATCTTGCAGATCAATAGATTTGAGCTTAATTAGAGTTATGCTTTAGTTAGATCAATTTCCATAGACAAACAGTTTATACAGCATGTTGTTTGATCTTTTGAGTTTGAATATTGTTTTGCCCGGGGCTTTTATGATATAGAAAAACCAAACTAGCCCCCACGGACCTGAAAAAGAAAAAGAAGCTAGATAGAGATCTTAAAGGAAATGAAATAAAAGGTTTCTTTCCTTGTTTTGCATGTAAGTCGTGCAGACACTCAGAGAAAAGAAAGAAATTTAAATCTAATGTGACTGGAAAAGAATATGAGAGAAAACAACAAATTTGCTGCACAGACAAAAATATAATTTACCTATTAGAATGTTTTTGCGGAAAACAATACATAGGAGAATCAACCAGACCTGTTAGAGAGAGAGTAAGGGAACATATACTGTCTATAGAGAACGCAGAAGAAGGTAGAAAAAAGACCTCCCCGTTCCACAACATTTTTTAAAGTACAACAATTGCAACTTAAAGAAATTTAAATATGTTGCAATAGATAAACTAAATCAAGACTGGAGAGGAGGTGATGTGGAAAATGAATTATTGAAATTAGAATATAAATGGATTTACGAACTAGAAACAAAAACCCCCAATGGATTAAATATCGAATTTAGTATTACACCGTTCTTAAAATACTAATAAATATCAGATATCTATATTATTTATAAATAACTTCTGTCCTTAAATTGGTGTATTTATTTAATATATCCAATAACTATCATCATATAATTCATTTTGTGACTAATAATTTATAATTTATTTTGTAGCATACTCCAATATGCCTTCTTGAGCATAAAATATCATGGAATAATAAAATTATATTCCAGAAATGTAACATAAAGTATTCTACCAAATTTTTTTTTATATAATCAAATAATATTTTACAGTAAAATAATAGATTAAAATAATTTAAATAATAAAACCCTCTATTTTCTTATAGATCATCAAATATTGTTCACCATATTAACAATTGAAACATACAATTGACAAATATCAACTATTAACAAAGCCAACATATAGAAAGTTTTTTGGGTTGTGTGATTTGTACAGTTCTATTATATTTTATCAATTTAACTATAAGTTTATATACTAACGAACTAACGGTTTATATATAATCGAGTATTACAAAAGTACTGCCTCCAAAAAGGATCGATAACTACAAGGAGCTGGAAAAAGTTTGTCCGGTGTGGATCCCCAGACGTTCTTCATTCCACATAACTGCCCGCAACAGAGCCGGACATCAGAGGTATAAGAAATAAGAAATACAAGCTCAAACAATAAAGAGTTTACTGTGAAACTCGAAATTACCCCCTGGTGGGTCTTCCAACAAAGGTCATACAAGAACAAGGTTAAACATCTGACATACGGATACCACACACAGAGTTTATTGTACTCTGCCATTCAAGTACCTCTGTGAAAACTCAACATACCCCTGGTGGGTCACTTCCAACAAAGGTTAAACAAACAATTGAAGCATACAATTGACAAATATCAACTATTAACAAAGCCAACATATAGAAAGTTTTTTGGGTTGTGTGATTTGTACAGTTCTATTATATTTTATAAATTTAACTATAAGTTTATATACTAACGAACTAACGGTTTATATATAATCGAGGTTAACATAACCGTTTAAAATTACTTTTAAATTTGCTGCAAATAAGTAGATTGTAACCAATTATAGTTGGCACAGACAAAAGACAACTTTCTGGAAGTGTCAAACATATTTCCCCGGTAATACAATTGTATCTATTTTTCGATGTATAATTGACAACTAGAGAGACCAAAGGAA
This sequence comes from Bombina bombina, assembly GCF_027579735.1. NCBI lineage: Eukaryota > Metazoa > Chordata > Amphibia > Anura > Bombinatoridae > Bombina > Bombina bombina. The sequence continues at coordinate 892,474,535 of NC_069503.1, read as the reverse complement.
TCAGCCAATATGCAAGCGGTTTGGAGGTTTAAATAAGACCGCCAAACCACAATGGAGCATTATGTATGAAAAAGGCTGCAGGTGACAGCTGAAACGCGTCAACGTATTGCTCCACTATCTTTGAAACTAATATTTATTGCTACAAGTTTTCTCAACAATCTAACTTCAGTACCAGCAGCTCTGCACTGCAAAGACATTGAGAGTATTACAAAAGTACTGCCTCCAAAAAGGATCGATAACTACAAGGAGCTGGAAAAAGTTTGTCCGGTATGGATCCCCAGACATTCTTCATTCCACATAACTGCCCGCAACAGAGCCGGACATCAGAGGTATAAGAAATAAGAAATACAAGCTCAAACAATAAAGAGTTTACTGTGAAACTCGAAATTACCCCCTGGTGGGTCTTCCAACAAAGGTCATACAAGAACAAGGTTAAACATCTGACATACGGATACATACGGATACCACACACAGAGTTTATTGTACTCTGGCATTCAAGTACCTCTGTGAAAACTCAACATACCCCTGGCGGGTCACTTCCAACAAAGGTTAAACAAGAACAGGATTCTTCAAACGGAGACAACACACGGACTTCATAAAAATCTATACCGGTATAGTACACAGATTCATTCTGTCTGCAAACACCAAAGGAATTTTCTATATCATAAAAGTCCCAGGCAAAACAATATTCAAACTCAAAAGATCAAATAACATGCTGTATAAACTGTTTGTCTATGTAAATTGATCTAACTAAAGCCTAACTCTAATTAAGCTCAAATCTATTGATCGGCAAGATTATCTCATACTATACAGAACGTAAATTGTACACAAGTGTTTTAATAAATTGTACACAAGTGTTTTAATAAAATTTTAGAAACAGATACTTTTAAGACATACATTTTTTAGTTTTAAATGAATTAATAGTCGCTCACCGGATCCGGGTTACTTTACAAAGACGACATACATTTATGAATTGAAATTGAATTTACCTTCATCTATGCTATTGTACAAATATCAGTTTTTAAGCTATTGAAAAATCTTTTATGCACAAAAGTTTATTTTATCTAATGCAATTATTAAGTAAATGAATTCATTTTAATATCCAGAAATATGTCTTTTGTATTATAAATTATACAGACATTTACTACACTTTGGTATATATATAATAGAGTCGAATTAAGAACACAGCCAAAATAAGATTAACTTAAATCAAAAAACCTAACCATAAAGCAAATTAAGTCTGAGTACATCTCTTCTAGAGCTATCTCAGGCGCACTCCAAAATCAATTCAGCCCCATGGACATTAGTAACCCATAAGGACGGTTCTTTGAATATTTTAAAGTACAACATATAGCGCAAGATTTGATGTATTCACACACTGTTTTTTCCATATTTGGCCACCAAAAATCCCTCTGTAAGAGGCGTAGGGTTTTCCGTATACCAGGTTTTCCTGAAAGAAGAGAGTCATGAGCTGATTTAAGTATTTCATTTCTAAGATTAGGAGGTATATAGAGTTTTTCATTATGATACAGGAGACCTTCTGTAGAGGTTCTTAAGGGTAAAGTTTTATTGGAAGAATCACTAGCTTGATGAGACTTTAAATGTTTGAAACCGTATGTAGTGAGAGCAATAAATTGTTCCAGAGGTATGATGGGGCGAGGAGAGTCACTCTGTGCAGGTCTTGGATCTCGTCTGGATAGGGTATCCACCTTCAAGTTCTTAGTACCTGGTCTGTATGTGATCACATAGTTAAATCTGGAGAGAAATAGACTCCAACGAACCTGCCTAGAACTCAATGTTTTATTGGATTTTAGAAACTGTAGGTTTCTGTGGTCTGTGTATATGATTATAGGTGCTTCCGTACCTTCTAATTAATGCCTCCAAAACTCTAACGATGCTTTAATGGCGAGTAGCTCCTTCTCCCCTATGGCATAATTACATTCAGCATTATTCATGAGCCTTGAGAAGTATGAAACTGGATGCAAGGTATCTGAGGAAGTGCGTCTTTGAGATAGAACAGCCCCAATGGCATAGTCCGAAGCATCCACCTCCAGTATGTATTGAAGTGCCGGGTCTTGGAATTGCAAAATAGGTGCTGTGATGAAACTTTCCTTCAATGAAATAAAAGCTTGATCTGCTTGTGGATTCCAGGAGTATTTACAATCCTTCTTGGTAAGAGATGTAAGGGGTTTAACTATAGCTGAAAAACCTTGGATGAAACGACTGTAAAAATTAGCAAAGCCAAGGAATTTCTGAACTTCCTTCTTTGACTCCGGTATTGGCCAATCAATAATGGCCTTGACTTTGTCATTCTCCATGCAGATACCAGATGGGGAAATCTTATATCCCAAGAAGGAGATGGTGTCAGTATTAAAAATACACTTTTCTGCTTTTGCATATAGAGAGTTTGTTCTTAATCTGGAGAAAACCTCACTAACATCCTTCACATGTTGCTGTGGGGTCTCAGAATATATTAGGATGTCATCTAAGTATACTACCATTGAGACATCTAGTAGATCATGGAAAATGTCGTTCATAAAACACTGAAAGGTGGTGGGGGCATTACATAGCCCAAAGGGCATCACCCTATATTCGAATAAGCCGTACCTTGTACGAAAGGCGGTTAGCCATTCGTCCCCCTTCCTCATCCTGACGAGGTTATATGCGCCCCTCAGATCTAACTTGGTGTATATTGTAGCACCTCTGAGCCTCTCTATGAGCTCAGGTATGAGCGGTAGGGGGTACCAGTTCTTCTTAGTACGGTTATTAGTTCTCTATAATCAATAATTGGTCTGAGACTTTGATCTTTGTTCCTGACGAAAAACATAGCCGCTCCAGCGGGTGATTTTGAAGGTCTGATAAATCCTTTCTTTAAATTTTTGTCGAGGTATTCCTTCAGATTCTTGAGCTCAGGTTCTGACATAGGATATATACGTCCATAGGGAATAGAGGATCCAGGAAGCAGGTCAATGGGGCAATCATAGGGTCTATGGGGTGGTAGATTCTGTGCCTCTTTCTTATCGAATACATCCAAGTAGTCAGAATAACACGATGGGATGTCAGCCTTGGAAATTTGCATAACACTACGAGTTAAGTTACGTGTACACACTTCTGAACAATGTTTGGAGTCAAAGTTTATGGAATTATTAGACCAATGAATAGTTGGTTGGTGGGATCTTAACCAGGGTAATCCTAAAATTACAGGAAAAAGCAGAGTGGAGATAACATCAAAAACACATGACTCAATATGTTTAGAAGCTACTGTAAATGTAAGGGGTACAGTGTTGTGAGTTATAGGACCGGATTTTATTAATGAACCATCAACTACAGTAATTGCAAGTGAAAAATCTTTCTTTATTAAAGGAATACGATTAAAGTGCACAAAATCAAAATCAATAAAGTTTCCTGTTGCTCCAGAATCAATCACTGCTCGGGAGGTTACAAGTTGCCGGTCCCACTGTAGGGAGATAGAAAAAGATAAATGTGAAGAAAATTAGGATTTAGACCTAACAAGAGGTAATGGACTTGTTATCTTACCCTTCTTAGATCTTAGAAGATTAGGACAGTCCTTTACACAATGGTCCTTTGCAGGGCAGTAGAGACAGAGATTTTGGAGACGATGTCTAGCCTTTTCTTTGGCCTTTAATGGGCCCCTGACAAAGGCAACTTCCATCGGCTCCTCAGAACTCCTGTTAACAGGTGTGGAGATATAGGAGTAAGATCTTTTAACAACATGATCCGTGGATGTCTTTTCTGACCTTCTCTCTCTCAAGCGTCTATCAATGGATATGCATAGTAGTATCAAAGCCTCCAAATCTGTTGGTATCTCAGTACGTGCCAATTCATCCTTTAATTGGTCTGACAACCCAAGTCAAAACTGGTTCCTCAGGGCAGCACTATTCCATACTGTGTCGGGTGCCCAACCCTTGAAATCCGTAATATACTCCTCCACAGGCCTCTTACCCTGACGGAGTGCTCTAATGGAGGATTCAGCTGTATTTTGTTTGTCTCTGTCTTCATACAGGACAGACATTGCATCAAAAAATGAGTCCAGCGAGTTCAGTATGGGGTCATTCTTTTCATAAAAGGAATTTGCCCATTTCCTTGGTTCACCAGATAAATAGGATATCACAGTCAGAACTTTTATTTTTTCATTAGGATAAGTTCTAGGCTTTAGTGAGAATAACAAAGTACATGAAAGTCTCTGAAGTTTGCTCTTATACCCGAAAATTTGTCTGGAGGTGCAACCTGTGGTTCAGGGTAATTGTCCACTGGGGTGTCTTTTTGAGACATATGATTATTAATAAACTTCCTTAGATGCTCATGCTCTGTCTGTATATCTCTAAGACCCTGGGGCATTAATTCCATATTCTGGGCCATAGCACCCACTCTGTTTGATAACTCTGTAAGATCCATAGGAGTGCTTAGGTAGTTTTGTATCTTTTTTAAGGCTAGGTAATATGTAAGGATTTTCTTATATACAATATGGATTGAGTGTACAATCTAATAAAAAAAAAAAATATATATATATATATATATATATATATATATATATATTTATATATATATCTTTAAACCACCCAGTCTCACACCAAATCTTAGACTCTTAGATGATCTTAGGAGTCTTGTTTTGCTCACTGACTGGGGGATGACTATTTAGTCATAAGGCCTAAATAGGGATATCTGAGAATTGAACCACAAATTAAGATCCCTATATTCTCTAGAGTAGTTGTAGCAATATAAATGTTGTTAGTAATAGGTAATAGTATACATCACTACAGCAATAGTACTAATCTGATATTGAACTGAATATGCAATGACTAAAGTAAGAGTAATTCCTTGGATAAGTAGTATTAGATCAAATAGTAAAAGCACATGTCAAGGGTGATGAAACAGTGAATGTTCAAATTAGTAAGAAGCAGATGAATGCAAGCAAAGCTGTTAGTCAAGCAATTTAAATAAGCCAGAGCATTCCTTCCAAAGACAGGTATCAGAATAAACAGTCCATTCATATGCAGATTTAAATAGTGACTTCGTAGTTTCAATGTGATCTATATATTTAATTACAGTCCTTAGGCTTAGGTAATGATATGCAGTAAGCGAAACTTCAATGAGGCAGTTTAAACATTACAGTCTTTAGCAAGCTTACTATGTATCAGTAATTACCCTTAAGTGGTCTGATGAAATATCCAAACACAGGCAGATATGATTTTAGAAATAGACAAGAGGGTACCGTTACTCCGTGTGCTTCACGAGTTTGTCTGAGGCTGACTGCGTCTGATGACGTCACAGGCACCGGGCGCTGTGTGGAAACACTCACACTGATCAGGGAGATGTGCAGCGCTGCAGGCTGGCGTAGCTGTATGCTGAGAGAACAGAGAAGCTCCGGTTCTTGGTGAAATTGAGGTACTCTGTAGAAGTGTAAAAGGTAGAGATTTAACAGAGGGAACTGATAGTTAGTAGATTCCTGATTGAGCTATATCAAGGAAGGAGGATATAATGTAAGGCTGTAGTTGATTAGAAATAATCCTGTAAATGTGAAATAAGTTCACAAGTGAGACGGCTAGACACAATACACTGAAGACTAATAGTCTAACTGAGCAAATTACCTAGCAATGAGTTGCTAGAGGAGGAGCCTTTTATAGGGAGTAGTGTGTGCATTTAAAGGTATATACACGTAGTCCTGACACACAGGAATGTTGGAATATAGCTCACAGATTTTATAACTGGCTATTCACATAGCTGGTTTATTCAAGTAGTTCTTTTGTCTAGTGTCTGTCTAGGTGGGACACTCCCAAAGGCCTGTGAGTGGCATTTGAAAGGCCACTCCCTTTTGAATTGGGGTAAATCCTACGGCTTGCATTATTCCAGTAACTACTGCAGCAGCTTTTTGGTTTGAGGCTCTAGAAGAGTCTCTTAAGGTTGAGACTCCATTAGATGACATTCTAGATAGAATTAAGGCTCTTAAGCTAGCTAATTCTTTTATTACTGATGCCACTTTTCAAATTGCTAAATTAGCGGCAAAAAATGCAGGATTTGCTATTTTAGCACATAGAGCATTGTGGCTCAAATCTTGGTCATTATTGGTGTCATCAAAACATAAGCTTTTAGCTATTCCCTTTAAAGGTAAGACCCTTTTTGGGCCAGAATTGAAGGAGATCATTATTGGAATTCAAGGATTTTCTCCCAAGAGGGAGATTTCATCTTTCAAAATTATCTGCAAACCAGATAAAGAGAGAGGCGTTCTTACGCTGTGTAAAAGACCTTTTTACTATGGGAGTAATCTGTCCTGTTCCAAAATTGGAACAGGGACAGGGGTTTTACTCAAACCTATTTGTGGTCCCCAAAAAAGAGGGAACGTTCAGACCCATTTTGGACCTCAAGTGTCTAAACAAATCATTCAAGATGGAGACAATTTGAACGATTTTGCCAATGATCCAGGAGGGTCAATATAGGACTACTGTGGATTTGAAGGATGCTTACCTTCATATTCCAATCCACAAAGATCTTCATCGGTTTCTAAGGTTTGCCTTCTTGGACAAACATTATCAGTCCGTGGCTCTTCCTTTCGGATTGGCCACAGCACCCAGAATCCTCACAAAGGTTCTAGGGTCTCTTTTGGTGGTTCTCAGACCGCAAGGGATAGCGGTGGTGCCTTATCTAGATGATATTCTGATTCAGGCATCAACATATCATCTGACAAAATCTCACACGGACACAGTGTTGTCTTTTCTGAGAACTCACGGCTGGAAGGGGAACATAGAGAAGAGTTCACTTGTTCCACAGGCAAGGGTTCCTTTCTTGGGAACTCTGATAGACTCGGTAGCCATGAAAGTATTTCTGACGGAAGTCAGAAAATCAAAGATTTTGAATACTCGGCCATCAGTGGCTCAGTGTATGGAGGTAATCGGATTAATGGTAGCGGCAATGGACATCGTTCCGTTTGCTCGCTTTCCTCTCAGACCACTGCAACTGTGCATGCTCGGTCAGTGGAATGGGGATTATGCAGATTTATCTCCAAAGATAAATCTGGATCAAGAGACCAGAAACTCTCTTCTTTGGTGGTTGTCACTGGATCATCTGTCCGCAGACCCTCATGGGTGATAGTGACAACAGATGCCAGCCTTCTGGGCTGGGGTGCAGTTTGGAATTCCCTGAAGGCTTAGAGTGTTTGGGCTCAAGTGGAGTCTCTACTTCCAATCAATATTTTGGAACTGAGGGCAATATTCAATGCGCTTCAGGCGTGGCCTCAGTTAGCTTCAGCCAAATTCATCAGATTCCAGTCGGACAACATAACGACTGTGGCATATGTCAATCATCAGGGGGGAACAAGGAGTTCCTTAGCGATGATAGAAGTATCCAAGATAATCAGTTGGGCAGAGGCCCACTCTTGTCATCTGTCATCGATCTACATCCCAGGGGTAGAGAACTGGGAAGCAGATTTTCTAAGTCAAAAGACTTTTCATCCGGGGGAGTGAGAACTTCACCCGGAGATATTTGCCTCATTGATTCTCAGATGGGGCAGACCGGAATTGGATTTGATGGCATCTTGTCAGAATACCAAGCTTCCAAGATACGGATCCCGGTCAAGGGATCCTCAGGCCGAACTGATAGATGCCTTGGCAGTACCTTGGTTGTTCTGCCTAGCTTATGTGTTTCTGTCGTTTCCTCTCCTCCCACGCGTAATTGCTCGAATCAAACAGGAGAGAGCTTCAGTGATCCTGATAGCGCCTGCGTGGCCATGCAGGACTTGGTATGCGGATCTAGTGGACATGTCCTCTCTGCCACCGTGGAAACTTCCGTTGAGACAGGACCTTCTCATTCAAGGTCCTTTCCAACATTCAAATCTAATTTCTCTGCAACTGACTGCGTGGAGATTGAACACTTGATTTTATGGAAGCGAGGATTCTCTGATTCAGTAATCAATACTTTGATACAGGCTAGAAAGCCTGTGACTAGAAAAATCTATCATAAGATATGGCGTAAATTTCTTTATTGGTGTGAATCCAAGGGTTACTCATGGAGTAAAGTTGGTATTCCTAGGATTTTGTTTTTTCCCCAAGAAGGATTGGAGAAAGGGTTATCAGCAAGTTCCTTAAAGGGACAAATTTCAGCTTTGTCAATTCTGTTTCACAAACGTTTGGCAAATGTATCAGATGTTCAGTCTTTTTGTCAGGCTCTATCTAGAATTAAGCCTGTATTTAGACCTATTACTCCTCCCTGGAGTTTGAATTTAGTTCTTTGAATTCTACAAGGGGTTCCGTTTGAACCTATGCATTCCATAGATATTAAACTATTATCTTGGAAAGTTCTGTTTTTGGTTGCTATTTCTTCTGCTCAAAGAGTTTCTGAGCTTTCAGCATTACAGTGTGATTCGCCTTATCTGATATTTCATTCTGATAAGGTGGTTTTACGTACCAAACCTGGGTTCCTTCCTAAGGTTGTTTCGAATAAGAATATTAATCAGGAAATTGTTGTTCCTTCCTTGTGTCCTAATCCTTCTTCTAAGAAGGAGCGTCTGTTACATAACTTGGACGTGGTCCGTTCCTTAAAGTTTTACTTACAGGCAACTAAGGATTTCCGTCAATCATCTTCATTATTCATTGTTTATTCTGGAAAGCGTAGGGGTCAGAAAGCTACGGCTACCTCTCTTTCTTTTTGACTGAGAAGTATCATCCGCCTGGCATATGAGACTGCTGGACAGCAGCCTCCTGAAAGAATTACGGCTCATTCTACTGGGGCTGGGGCTTCCACATGGGCCTTTAAAAACGATGCACCTGTTGAACAGATTTGTAAGGCTGTGACTTGGTCGTCCCTTCACACATTTTCGAAATTTTACACATTTGAAACTTTTGCTTCTTCTGAGGCTATCTTTGGGAGAAAGGTTCTTCAAGAAGTGGTGCCTTCCGTTTATCCGTGTCCTATTGCTTTGGTATTGGATTCCCACAAGAAAGGATGAAATCCGTGGACTCGTCATATCTTTGTAAAAGAAAACTAAATTTATGCTTACCTGATAAATTACTTTCTTTTACGATATGACGAGTCCACGGCCCACCCTGTTCTTTTTAAGACAGTTTTTTTCTTTATATTTTTTGTAAACTTCAGTCACCTCTGCACCTTTTAGCCTTTCCTTTTTCTCTTTCTATACCTTCGGTCGAATGACTGAGGGTGCAGGGGAAGGGGAGGGGCTATATATACAGCTCTGCTGTGGTGCTATTTGCCACTTCCTGTTAGCAGTAGGTTAATATCCCACAAGTAAGGATGAAATCCGTGGACTCGTCATATCGTTAAAGAAAGTAATTTATCAGGTAAGCATAAATTTAGGTTTTTTTAAAAATAACATGGAATTTGAAGACCTCTTAAAGGGACAGTAAAGTCCTAATTAGACATTTATGATTTAGACAGAGCATACAATTTTAAACAACTTTCCAATTTAATTATATTATTTAATTTGCTTCCTTCTCTTGTTATCCTTTGCTAAAAGGTTTATCTAGGTAAGCTCAGGAGCAGCAAAGAACCTAGGTTCTAGCTGGTGATTGGTGGCTGTATTTATTTATACCGATTATCATTGGCTCACCCATGTGTTCAGGTGGTGAAGCATGATGTGCTTGATTTCTTCAGTGAAAGGCGCTTCTTAGCATATTAAAGCCCAGTTCCTCTCTAAGTGCAGTGTTTGTATGAGGGATGTGAAGGGAGGATTGCCTGATGATGCCATGTTTTCGCCTATGGGAAAGCTTTTCATATGGCTCTCTGTAAATCGGTCGCAGGGATTAATCTGCTGCCTCCGTTTATAGATCGACAATATACTCTTGTACCATTACCTCTGCTGATATGTTTCAGTACTGGTTTGGATGTCTGCTATATGTGAATGGGTATCTTACATGGTAAGTGTATACTTTTATTATATAAGACACTCTCAGCTATGGATTGGGCACTTTTTAAGTAAAGTTGTTAAATATTGTTTGTATTGAGTCAGTTACATTTGTATGCAGTATAATATAAGTATCCATTAGGCTTTATTTAGGTACATTTAGTTTTTTTGTATTTACAAACTAGATTCTTATCTGTTTGTTTTTTTTCGTTTGGCCTTGCAACAAGAGCAAACGCGCATGTGATGATGCTATTTATGATGCCATCATTTTGCGCTGTTTATTTAGCGCCAAAAATTTCCCGCCAAATTTGCTGTTATAAGCTACGCCCCCAGCTCATTCAGTGCTCTCAGAAAACACTAACGGCTAGATTTAGAGTTCTGCGGCCAAAGGGGTGAGTTAGCTACGCGTGCTTTTTTCCCCCGCACCTTTTAAATACCGCTGGTATTTAGAGTTCACAGAATGGCTGCGTTAGGCTCCAAAAAAGGGAGCGTAGAGCATATTTACCGCCACTGCAACTCTAGATACCAGCGTTGCTTACGGACGCGGCCAGCTTCAAAAACGTGCTCGTGCACGATTCCCCCATAGAAAACAATGGGGCTGTTTGAGCTGAAAAAAAACCTAACACCTGCAAAAAAGCAGCGTTCAGCTCCTAACGCAGCCCCATTGTTTTCTATGGGGAAACACTTCCTACGTCTGCACCTAACACTCTAACATGTACCCCGAGTCTAAACACCCCTAACCTTACACTTATTAACCCCTAATCTGCCGCCCCCGCTATTGCTGACCCCTGCATATTATTATTAACCCCTAATCTGCCGCTCCGTACTCCGCCGCAACCTACATTATACCTATGTACCCCTAATCTGCTGCCCCTAACACCACCGACCCCTATATTATATTTATTAACCCCTAATCTGCCCCCCACGACGTCGCCGCCAGCTACCTACAATTATTAACCCCTAATCTGCCGACCGACCACACCGCTACTATAATAAATGTATTAACCCCTAAAGCTAAGTCTAACCCTAACACTAACACCCCCCTAAGTTAAATATAATTTAAATCTAATGAAATAAATTAACTCTTATTATATAAATTATTCCTATTTAAAGCTAAATACTTACCTGTAAAATAAATCCTAATATAGCTATAATATAAATTATAATTATATTGGAGCTATTTTAGGATTAATATTTATTTTACAGGCAACTTTGTATTTATTTCAACCAGGTACAATAGCTATTAAATAGTTATTTACTATTTAATAGTTACCTAGTTAAAATAATTACAAAATTACCTGTAAAATAAATCCTAACCTAAGTTACAATTAAACCTAACACTACACTATCAATAAATAAATTAAATACAATACCTACAATTATCTACAATTAAATCTAACACTACACTATCAATAAATAAATTAAATAAAATACCTACAAATAAATACAATTAAACCTAACACTACACTATCAATAAATAAATTAAATAAAATACCTACAAATAAATACAATTAAACCTAACACTACACTATCAATAAATAAATTAAATAAAATACCTACAAATAAATACAATGAAATAAACTAACTAAAGTACAAAAAATAAAAAAAAGCTAAGTTACAAAAAATAAAAAAATATTTACAAACATTAGAAAAATATTACAACAATTTTAAACTAATTACACCTACTCTAAGCCCCCTAATAAAATAACAAAGACCCCCAAAATAAAAAAATGCCCTACCCTATTCTAAATTAAAAAAGTTCAAAGCTCTTTTACCTTACCAGCCCTGAAAAGGGCCCTTTGCGGGGCATGCCCCAAAGAATTCAGCTCTTTTGCCTGTAAAAAAAACACATACAATACCCCCCCACCAACATTACAACCCACCACCCACATACCCCTAATCCAACCCAAACCCCCCTTAAATAAACCTAACACTAAGCCCCTGAAGATCTTCCTACCTTATCTTCACCTCGTCGGGTATCACACCGATCCGTCCTGGCTCTGATGTCTTGATCCAAGCCCAAGCGGGGGGCTGAAGATGTCCATGATCCGGCTGAAGTCTTCATCCAAGCGGGAGCTGAAGAGGTCCATGATCCGGCTGAAGTCTTCTATCAACGGCATCTTCAATCTTCTTTCTTCCGGAGCCATCATCTTCCAGCCGACGCGGATCCATCCTCTTCTACAGACGCCTACTCGCCGAATGACGGTTCCTTTAAATGACGTCATCCAAGATGGCGCCCGTCGAATTCCGATTGGCTGATACGATTCTATCAGCTCAGACCTGGAATCTTCTGGGGTATTTCTTCCAGTTCCATTTTTAGGAACTGGGTTTTGGAGTTTTATTCAAACTATTTTGCCTTTTTTTGGTCAGTGATAGCATTATTTGTTTTCATTAGATACAATAAATGCATATTTTCATTTTTCTGTTTTCATTCAGATTATTTTCTGAGGATGCGGAATCTCATATGATTCACTTTGTTCTTCCAGGACATAGTTAGAGGATCTTTTTTTCAAAAGCTCTTGATTCCTCACACAAGGGTCACCTTTTTTAGGTTTCCAGATAGTTTGTGTCACTGTCTTTGTCTCTATCAGACAAGGGACAATTTTATTGTGTTCCGTCTGTCGGTACCTTTAGTCTCTATTATTTCCTTCAGTTGCTATATATGCATAGATGTTTTAGGTCTTATGGCCACAGCATTGGATTCAATTCCCTTTGCTCATTTTAATAGAAAGAACCTTTTCCAGTCTTTTATGCTGAATTATGGTGTAGGGATTCTAGGATTTCGCATTTTAAATCTTCGAATCCTAATATTTATCTCTCTTGATTTGGTGGTTAAGATCACCATCATTTAGTTCTACAGGTCTCTTCGTTTCTTTCAACCTGGACCATGATCTCTACAGATGTGAGTCTTTTTGGTTGGGAGTACTACTAGGGTAATGGAACCCAATAGGGGGCGCTATAGTATGTGATATGTAGTTAGCAGCTGTACTACAATAAACAATTGCAATCTAATTGCTAGGTACAATACATAGACATATATATAAACACACCTATATATATATTATTATAATTGCCTATAATAATCAGCAAATGATGTATTGTACCATTAATAAGGTACATATATCAAAGTCCCAAACCGTAGGTGGATCACACCCAGATGGATAACAGTCCAATATGATCCTGTAGTGTGTGTTCTGAAAAAAACCCTTTGAGGCCGCACTCTAGCTTCACCCTCCACAGGTCAGCAAAATCTAGAATAAAAAACAAGGAAAGAGGCGCCGTATGTGTGAATCCATAACCACAAGCATCAAAGAAAGGACAAGTGCAGGGTACTCACAATATAGGAAGGCACTCAGATGTGCCTGTAGAGGCAGGCTGGTATTCACAGCACACCAGCTGGCTGTATAAGGCACTCCAGGGGATCGTGTGGTAGAAATCAGATGGTCAGTCCAGCAGTATAAGGCTCAGGAGCTGAGTGCAGAGAAAACAAAAGGGCGCACAAACTGTGTGAATCTGTAAGGACCCAATAGTCAGTTAACAACCAGTGCAGGGTACTCACATTCTGTGGAGACACTCAAGTGTGTCAATAGAGGCAGGCTGGCTTTCACAGCAAACCAGCTGGCTGTGTCAGATAAGCAGCAGGAATAATCCCCAGCAGACAGAATACGGGATGAACAGGTAGCTCAGATAATATAATAGTCAGATAGAAATGAGGATATATGATAAAAATAGGTTTAATAATGATAAAAACAGTTTTAAAATAACATATATCACTCATCTATTATGAGTAACAGCATGCAACGCGTTTCTCGGCATACACCGTTTCATCAGGCATGTATTCTGTTCTAAACATACATCTTAAATAGACCTGAGCTACCTGTAACTCCCCCCTCCCCACAGAACCATAAGAGCCAATTGCATAAGCCCTTTGTTTAATTGCTCAAAAGTTGTAGCACCTGGACACATCTCATGGCCCTCCCCAATATGTGAGATTCATTATACATAAAGTATGGTTATTGTTAATAAAATGTTATACTATACCTCAAAGGGTGATAAACCAGAGCGATGGATATATTAATAGTAAAACACATTGGGGAAGGCTGGATTAATAGGTAGAGTATTGTTATTATTATATTATTATAAATGCACACTAGATCCACTGTGTAAATCTACCTATATATGACCACACTTATTCTGGCGTTCGCCACCAATTCCCACAAGAAATTCAAAACTATCTTTCTGCTATGTCTGTTATATAGCACAGTTAACGTAAATGATGTATTCCTATATTCGTAGCTAAGTCTCTCTACTTCATGTCGGGTGTTTAAATATGGATCCTTACACATTGTCCCAATAGTATTAGTCAAATCTTATACCTGTACTATTAACAAGCCCCAGACAGATCGTGCTAGAGCGGCAGATACCCTAATTGTATGGCGTCTGACGTGGGAGTAAGCGATAGGCTGGTTTGCCCCCACCTCCCGGCCAATCAAATATCGACAACAGCTACACACCTCTGTCTATGGTTACGCCCTTGTCTCAATCGGCTTACGGTAACACCCCAGAAAATCAATGTCTCCCCAGAACTCACCACTATGGAACAACATTCACCCAGAGTCCCAATGCATCTGTGCCATCAGGGACCCAGATCCACCAAGGTCCGGAGCCCTACCATCCCGACAGCACCGAAGGGATGCCACTCCCATCCCCAATACGTCACCTGCAGCACAAACCTCCTCCCCACACCACCAAGCTGTCAGGCCAAGCTACAGCAGTAAAAAACGTACATGTCCCAGTCTGATCGTGGGAAGCCGATCCCCCAAACAGGGACCCCCGACAGCAGCCTTCATCTATATTAACATTACCATATTAATTTTAATCGGCGTCTCACAAATGACTATTTAACAAGCTCCCTCAAAGGAGAGCTTTAGTAACACCGTACTTTGCATATTTATTTAAACCATCTACATTCTGCATAGTTCTCCGTATCCGGAGCAGTACCAAAAAAGATTTTTTATACTCATTACCAACATGGGTAATTTTTTACTGCCACAGGTCCACTTTCTATGTGTCTATATCCATTGTATTTAGTATTGTGAATTACAACTCTGTGATTTCTCACCCTCCCTAAATAATATTACTATGACACCCCAAATCTATAGACGGCCTATAAAACACATTATGTTAATATTATACTCAAAATATGTATATATGTGCTCAACGTGATTTATCACCCTAGTGGAATTTAACCTACTAACAAATTCGTGAGTTAATCAGGGGAATAGTTAGACCCCTCTTTATACCAAATAACTTATTGTCCTACATACCATAATGGTATTAATCTAAATAATATGATTCCCATAATACTTCATAAATGATCTAAAATAATATTATCACAACAACACCAAAAATATTGGTATCTCCCTATAAGCATGAATGCTATACTAAGTGCTAAATTGAATACCTATAGTGTATTGGATACTCTCCATAATAAAAGT
Source organism: Bombina bombina (assembly GCF_027579735.1). Lineage (NCBI taxonomy): Eukaryota > Metazoa > Chordata > Amphibia > Anura > Bombinatoridae > Bombina > Bombina bombina. The sequence continues at coordinate 892,459,166 of NC_069503.1, read as the reverse complement.
GAACAACCAGTAAATAATGACCATGTGTGTATCCATAATAATACAATAAAAAACAATATAAATATATATATATATGATGATATAGCTAATTGCACTAACCATTGCTAGAAAAAATAAATATATTTATTAGGAGATGTGGACCAGTGGCAACTACCAATTAAACTCCAGTTCACAATAGTGTGTATGTGATCATACATATCCTCCCTGGAACCACTCGTAATAAGCAGGTTGGTAATGATATAAAGATGACCGTTCACAACCAGACTTAGTAAGAGCCTAGAGGTCCCCCCATTCACAGAGCCCTACACATCATTATACTAAAAGACTTGACCCAAAGCTGGAACTGTGATCCTCACACAAAGCTAGCAGTATCTAACACTTCATTTAGACCTAATGGAAACAAAGTTTTAAATTTGTAAATCCAATAGGTCTCTCTTTGTCTGAGTCGTGAGAACCTATTGAATGAGCGGCTAGAGGGAATACTTTCTATTGGGGTGATCTTAAAATTACATCTCCCTGCAATATGTTCCTGGCAAACATGCCTTGGTACACTATGTTTCAAAGATTTGTTTTTAATGTTTCTAAGATGTTCGCTCCACCTGGTCCTTATTTTTCTGCAGGTCCTCCCAATGTATTGAAGCCCACACTCACAGGTAAGTACATATATCACATATGAAGAGTCACAAGAAATTCTGGAGATTATCTGATATTGTTCTCCTGTGGTGTTTGATTTGACACTAGTGGCTCTATGAGTGATGTAATCACACATCGAACAACGGGTCTTTCCACACCTAAAACTGCCTTTCAATAAGTGTCGGGCAGCTGCAAGATCAGATTTCTTTTCAGCGTTCTTGTGTCTTACACCTTTAGACAACATTACCACTTTACTCGGAGCTAGTCTTTGTTTTAAGGTTGATGCCCTTCGATATACAATTCTAGGTCGCCCAGGTAGTGTTTTTTTCAGAATAGGGTCTCTCATAAGGAGAGGCCAATGTTTTTCTAATGTTTTTCCTATAGCTTTGTAATTGGAATTATATTGCGTCACAAAAAGAGGAATCTCTTTGTATGAATCCAAATTATTTTTCTCCTTATTATCCTTTGTTGGCATAAGAAGTTTAGTGCGATCAAGCCTCCTGGCCCTATTATAACTATTGGTCACTAGCTGTGATGGATAGCCTTTCTCTAAAAATCTTGACTTTAATGTCTCAGATTGTTCATCGTATTTATCTATAGAGGAGCAATTGCGTCTTATTCTACAGAACTGGCTAAAAGGTATGTTTTTCTTCCAGTTCAATAAATGGTTACTGCCAAAATGTAAAAAATTGTTGCAGTCTACCTGTTTAAAATAAGTAGCAGTGCAGACATTGCCCTCAGTATCCCATGCTAGATTTAAATCCAGGAACTCTATTGTCGATTGTTGGATATTGGAAGTAAAACTAATACCCATACTGTTCTTATTAAGGTGTGATACAAATTTTTTAGCCTCAGCTAGAGAGCCATCAAAAATAAACAGAAGATCATCTATGTACCGGCCATAGAACACCAGATTGCCCCACCACTGGGAGTCATAGATGTATAACTTTTCGAAATGACCCATAAAAAGATTAGCAAAGCTGGGGGCAAATCTGGTGCCCATGGCCGTACCCTTAATCTGCAAATAAAATTCATCCTGAAACTGAAAATAATTATGATGTAAAATAAAATCTATTAATGTGAGTAAATATTCTTTTTGCGTATTGGGCATATAGATGTCTTCCTCTAAATAGAGACTGGTGGTATAGAGACCTATCTCATGGGCAATATTGGAATATAGTGATCCTACATCACAAGACACCCACAAGGTGCTTATATTCTCATTCCGTTTGATATGTGATAGTTTGTCCAGCAAGTCTTTGGTGTCCTTGATGTAGGATGGTAGATTGCAAACATATCTCTGAAGATAAAAATCTACATATTCGGACAACTTATCAGTCAGACTGTTAATACCAGCAATGATTGGTCTACCCGGAGGGACCTTGTCATCCTTATGTAGTTTTGGAAGGTGGTAATAAAAAGGTATATCGGGATGATCAGGCATCAAATATCTTTTTTCTTTTTTGTTTAGAATACCAGAGGTATGACCGTATTCCAATATTTTACCCAATTTCTTGGAAAATTCCAAGGTGGGGTCAGATGTCAACTTTCTGTAGTATTCTTGGTCCCAAAGGATGCGTTTGGCTTCCTTAAGATAGTCACATAGGTCTTGTAACACGATCCCACCCCCCTTGTCAGCCTGACGAATGACCAGACTGTCATCCATCCTCAGACTGCGTAATGCTCTTGCCTCATTTGGCCAGATTTTTTTATTTTTTGGAATATGATTAGGGATTCTTTCCCAGTCTTCCAATACAAGCTGTTGAAACAGGTCAATGTAAGAAACATCGTCCTTAGGAGGAGACCAAGTGGAAGGAGGATGAAGGGGCGTATGTAGAAATTCTTCAAAAAGTATATCTGTAATTTGACTAGGATTACAATAGAGGAGATTAGTTGATTCTCTTTCTCTCTGTGTGTCTAGAATTATAGGCACACCTGATATGTTACGGTTCTTCATTATTATCAGCGCGAAGTATCTTTGTAGTGACAACTTTCGTGTGTATCTATTCAGATCCACAAACAAATTAAATAGATTGTGTGTGCTAGGGGGACAATAGGATAGACCCCTACCTAAAATTCTTACCTCATCGTCCGTAAGGACGTGTGAGGACAAGTTAAAAATGCCACTTCTCAATTTCTGTAATTGTGCTTTTTTGTGGGTTTTCCCTCTGCCTCGTTTTCCCCGTTTGGGTACGGTCTTTTTTTCTGGTTTGAGGCTTGTGATGTTGGTCTCCTCCAAAGGGGAGCCAACTGAGGGGTCTCTAAAAAAACAGCGCCAGAGGTAGACGGTAAGCTGTCCCTATTAGAGATCTCTCCCGATGCAGGTTGATTAGCATCAAACTGGTTCAATGGTTGGTATCTGTTATGAATAGGTATATAGTTTGGATTATCAAAATCCTGATGGGATGGGGTTCTCCTATAATCTCTATCACTGGAGGATGTTCTCTCATTTTGTGTTTGCGGATTCCATGAGTTCCTGTACTGATTTGTATCATATCTGGGAGTCCACGTGTTCACATTATAATTATTGTGGGGCCTATTTTCTATATCATGGCCCTCATAGGCTCTGTTGGGTTGATAATTATTGTGACTCCAATGGTTTTGTCTATACCCATGATTTTGCCTATAACTCCTATTATTTCCATTGCTGTTGTAATTGTTTGCTTTTCTATTTTTATGGTTTCTGACCACTGTCCAGTCGGTATTGGTCTGTGGTTTATCCCTATTAAATGTGTATACTTCTCCCTTGTTATAATCATCATCATCCCTTTTCATTTTTTTATTTTTATTGGCTATGATTTCTGTAGTGAAATCATCTACCCCTTTGATTGTCTGGGTGTTCAATCTCACATAATCAGGGTGTTCTTTGAACCCTTCTAGTTCTTTCTGAACAGAATCGATTTCTGCCCCAGTTTCATCTACAGGTAGCTCAGGTCTATTTAAGATGTATGTTTAGAACAGAATACATGCCTGATGAAATGGTGTATGCCGAGAAACGCGTTGCATGCTGTTACTCATAATAGATGAGTGATATATGTTATTTTAAAACTGTTTTTATCATTATTAAACCTATTTTTATCATATATCCTCATTTCTATCTGACTATTATATTATCTGAGCTACCTGTTCATCCCGTATTCTGTCTGCTGGGGATTATTCCTGCTGCTTATCTGACACAGCCAGCTGGTTTGCTGTGAAAGCCAGCCTGCCTCTATTGACACACTTGAGTGTCTCCACAGAATGTGAGTACCCTGCACTGGTTGTTAACTGACTATTGGGTCCTTACAGATTCACACAGTTTGTGCGCCCTTTTGTTTTCTCTGCACTCAGCTCCTGAGCCTTATACTGCTGGACTGACCATCTGATTTCTACCACACGATCCCCTGGAGTGCCTTATACAGCCAGCTGGTGTGCTGTGAATACCAGCCTGCCTCTACAGGCACATCTGAGTGCCTTCCTATATTTTTGGTTGGGAGGCTGTCTGAGGATCTCTGTCAGCACAAGGGGTTTGGAAATCTCAGGAGGCGAGATTACCATTTGATATTTTAGAACTCCGTGCTTTCTCAGAGTTTTTCAGTTAGTTTCTTTTTGAAAAAGAGACGTTTATTGTTTTTCAGACAATATCACAACTATGGTGTATGTCAATCATCAGGGTAGGACTATCAGTCCTTAGGCTGTGACAGAAGTGTCTCGGATATTAGCTTGGGCTAAATCCAGCTCCTATCTAAATTCTGTGTTTTTTTTCCCAGGTATAGATATTTGGGAAGCGAATTATCTCTGTTAATCAAGCTTTACTTCCGGGAGAATGGTCTCTCTTACCCAGATATGTTTTTCAATTTTTCAGATGTGAGCATTTCTAGAAATAGATCTGTTGGCATCTCATCTGAATAAAGAACTTCCCAGGGGCCTATTCAGGTCCGGGGATCTTCAGGCGGAAGTAGTGTATTCATTGACATTTCTTTGGAATTATCTTTTTGCCTATTTCTTTCCACCTATAGTTCTTCTTCCAAAGTGATTTCCAAAATTCTTATGGAGTATTTGTTTGTTATGCTGGTGGCTCCAGCATGGCCTCTCAGGTTTTGGTATGCGGATCTCATTCGGATGGCCAGTTGCCAATCTTGGACACTTCCGTTTAAACCAGACCTTCTTTCTCAAGTCCCATTTTTTCCATCAGGATCTCAAATCATTAAATTTGAAGGGATGGAGATTGAACGCTTGGTTTTTAGTCATAGAGGATTTTCTGACTCATTGATTAATGCTGTTTCAGGCTCGTAAATCTGTCTCTAGAAAGATTTATTATTGAGTCTGGAAGACCTACTTTTCTTGGCATTCTTTTAAAATTCATAGAATTTTATTATTTTTTCAGGTTGGTTTGGATAAGGTTTTGTCTTCAGTTCTTTGTTAGGACAAATCTCTACTCTTTCTGTTCTTTTTTCACAGAAAGATTGCTAATCATCCTGATATTCATTGTTTTGTACAGGCTTCGGTCCGTATCAAGCCTGTCATTAATTCAATCTCTCCTGTTTGGAGTCTCAATTTGGTGCTGAGGGCTTTACAGACTCCTCCGTTTGAAACTATGCATTTTCTGAACATTAAATTACTTTCTTGGAAAAGTATTGTTCCTTTTGGTTATTTCTTCTGCTAGAAGAGTTTTTGAGTTATCTGCTCTTTTTTGTGAATATCCTTTTCTGATTTTTCATCAGGATAAGGCAGTGTTACTTCCTGATATTCATCATTTTGTTCAGGTTTTGATTTGTATCAAACCTGTCATTAAGCCAATTTCTCCTCCTTGGAGTCTTAATTGGGTTCTGAAGGTTTTCCAGGCTCTTCTATTTGAGCATATGCTTGCTCTGGAATTTAATTACTTTCATGGAAAGTATTGTTTTTTTTGGACTTCTCTTCAGCTAGAACAGTTTTGAATTATCTGTTCTTTCTTGTGAATCTCATTTTTCTGATTTTTTTCATCAGGATAAGGTGGTTTTTGCTGTCCTCATTTCAATTCTTACCTAAAGTTGTAAATTCTAACAAACATTAGGGAGGAATTATTGTTTTCCTAAGACTTCTTTGGTGAGATTCTTACTTTCTTTGGATATGGTAAGAGTTTTTGAAATTCTATGTTGAAGCTATTCAGATTTCAGATAGGCTTCTAGTCTATTTTTTATCTTTTCTGGTTTTAGGAAGGTCAAAAAGCTTCTGCCATTTATTTGGCATCCTGCTTAAACTTTTGATTCATCATGCTTATTTGGAGTCGGGTGGATTCCCGCCTCGGAGGATTACGGCTCATTCTACTAGGTAAGTTTCTACTTCCTGGGCTTTTTAAGAATGAAGCTTCTGTTGATCAGATTTGCAAAGCAATGACTTGGTCTTCTTTGCATACTTTTACTATGTTCTACCATTTTGATGTTTTCTCTTCTTTAGAAGCAGTTTTGGTAGAATGGTACTTCAGGCAGCTGTCTCAGTTTGATTCTTCTGCTTATAATTTCAGTTTTTTTCATTATAAAATTGAAACTTTTTTGATTTGGGTAGTGGATTAATTTTTCAGCGGAATTGGCTGTCTTTATTTTATCCGTCCCTCTCTAGTGACTCTTGCGTGGAAGTTCCACATCTTGGGTATTTATTATCCCATACGTCACTAGCTCATGGACTCTTGCTAATTACATGAAAGAAAACATAATTTATGTAAGAACTTACCTGATAAATTCATTTCTTTCATATTGGCAAGAGTACATGAGGCCCACCCTTTTTATGGTGGTTATGATTTTTTGTATAAAGCACAATTATTTGCAAATTTCCTTTGTTGATGCTTTCTACTCCTTTCTTTATCACCCCACTGCTTGGCTATTCGTTAAACTGAATTGTGGGTGTGGTGAGGGGTGTATTTATAGGAATTTTGAGGTTTGGGAAACTTTGCCCCTCCTGGTAGGATTGTATATCCCATACGTCACTAGCTCATGGACTCTTGCTAATATGAAAGAAATGAATTTATCAGGTAAGTTCTTACACAAATTATGTTTTTTTTTTTTTTTTTTTGTTTTTTTTTTAGTGCACCAAGCACTCAAGCGATATCCAAGATGAATTTTATTATTTATTATATTTTCATTTTACATACAGTGTCAAACAGTCGTTGTACATCGCTTTAGTAGACCATTATATCCAAATCTACTGTTTAGACAATAACACATATTCAACTTAACTACTACTACCTTAACTAACTCAGTGTTCCATATGCAGTAGACATTTCACATCATTGTTACATTACTCAAAGTCATAAGAGTCATCAATCTTATCTATTATCTCCCTCTATGCTATCTTACCTGTTATCGGCGCATCACCGCTGGGTGATCCCCAGTCCCTGGGCCGGAAGGGAGGGAAAAACCGGGCCAGACCTCCACTTGGTGATTTCTTTACTTGTGAGTGTCTTATCAATGTGCTGTATGTTGGGATGGTGGATGTATGTCATCCCACAGGAATTTGGCATCTAGGAAAAATGGGAGCCTGCCCCTCTTTAAGAACCCGTATTCCTCTAAACCTATGAGTTCAGTTGTTCTCTCTAACCACATCTCTCTAGTTAGGGGAAGTGATGTCTTCCAGGCTCTAGCGATTACGGATCGGGCACCATTCAGCCCTATTTGTATTATGAGGGATCTCAACTTGCATGTAATATGAGTAGTGTCATTTAGTAGTGCTATTCTAGCTGTTAGTCTGAACTCGTCTCCTACTAGTCTCTGGAAGTCTGCCTCCACCTCCCTCCATAATCTTTCTATTATGGGGCAACCCCACCACATATGTAGCAAGCTCCCCTGTTCCCCACATCCCCTCCAGCACATACGTGAAGAGTCAGGGTATATGGTGTTCAGTCTAGTCGGGTTAGGTACCAGCGGGATAAAAGCTTATAATTCATTTCAAGTATTTGTGGGGATGACGATGATTTTTTTTGTTCTTTGGAATATGGTGTGCCAGGCTTCCCTATCAATGTCCATATGAAGGTCATGTTCCCATCTGATTGTAAAGTTTGGTAGTGTGTTGTTTTGGGAGTCTAATAGGAGACCGCGAGAACGTGACAGTGAACCCGGAGTAGCTGTCTCTCTGTCACATAGTCTTTCAAAAGGGGTCAAAGGGCGAGTGAACTCCTGCCTGTGGGGAGTTGTCTGTAGGAAGTGCTGAAGCTGTGCATATTTGAGCCATTGTGCGTACCGTCCATCTGCTATATTCTTTAATCTAAGTCTGTCCATTAATTTCCCTCCCTCCAAGAATCTGTTTAATGGGATAGTATATCCCCATTCTCTATCATTCCTAAATCCCCTGTCCAGGCCCCCCGCCATCTCTGTATTGAGAGATATTGGGAACAGTGGCGATCTGGTGGAAGAGATGTGAGGGTACAATTTTTTTATTCTCTCCCATTCTTTGAAAAAATGCTTGTGTAGATCAAGGTGTCCACACTGTTTTGGTCTTATGTCTGGGGGAACCCAGCATAATGCTCTTACAAAAGGGACCTGCAATATCTGGGAGTCAATTGACACCCACGCTTTGTGTGTCACTGATCCGTGCCAGTCTAGTACCTTCTGGAGCGTTACTGCGTGATAGTATTCCTCTATTTTGGGCAGTCCCACTCCCCCTGTAATCGTGGACCTATATAAAGTGTGTTTATTGACCCTGGGTCTAATCTTTCTCCAAACATAATTATTTATCTGTCTTTGTATCCGCGTTAAAAACCAGGTGGGGAGGTGTATTGGTAAAGCTTGCAGTAAGTATAGAATTTTGGGTAATATTGTCATTTTAATAGAGTGTATCCTACCCCACCACGTAACCGTTTTGGTTGCCCAAGTTTTAAGGTCTTCTGATATGGTGTTAAGTAGGGTCTTGTACAGGGAGTGCAGAATTATTAGGCAAGTTGTATTTTTGAGGATTAATTTTATTATTGAACAACAACCATGTTCTCAATGAACCCAAAAAACTCATTAATATCAAAGCTGAATAGTTTTGGAAGTAGTTTTTAGTTTGTTTTTAGTTATAGCTATTTTAGGGGGATATCTGTGTTTGCAGGTGACTATTACTGTGCATAATTATTAGGCAACTTAAAAAAAAATATATATACCCATTTCAATTATTTATTTTTACCAGTGAAACCAATATAACATCTCAACATTCACAAATATACATTTCTGACATTCAAAAACAAAACAAAAACAAATCAGTGACCAATATAGCCACCTTTCTTTGCAAGGACACTCAAAAGCCTGCCATCCATGGATTCTGTCAGTGTTTTGATCTGTTCACCATCAACATTGCGTGCAGCAGCAACCACAGCCTCCCAGACACTGTTCAGAGAGGTGTACTGTTTTCCCTCCTTGTAAATCTCACATTTGATGATGGACCACAGGTTCTCAATGGGGTTCAGATCAGGTGAACAAGGAGGCCATGTCATTAGATTTTCTTCTTTTATACCCTTTCTTGCCAGCCACGCTGTGGAGTACTTGGACGCGTGTGATGGAGCATTGTCCTGCATGAAAATCATGTTTTTCTTGAAGGATGCAGACTTCTTCCTGTACCACTGCTTGAAGAAGGTGTCTTCCAGAAACTGGCAGTAGGACTGGGAGTTGAGCTTGACTCCATCCTCAACCCGAAAAGGCCCCAAAAGCTCATCTTTCATGACACCAGCCCAAACCAGTACTCCACCTCCACCTTGCTGGCGTCTGAGTCGGACTGGAGCTCTCTGCCCTTTACCAATCCAGCCACGGGCCCATCCATCTGGCCCATCAAGACTCACTCTCATTTCATCAGTCCATAAAACCTTAGAAAAATCAGTCTTGAGATATTTCTTGGCCCAGTCTTGACGTTTCAGCTTGTGTGTCTTGTTCAGTGGTGGTCGTCTTTCAGCCTTTCTTACCTTGGCCATGTCTCTGAGTATTGCACACCTTGTGCTTTTGGGCACTCCAGTGATGTTGCAGCTCTGAAATATGGCCAAACTGGTGGCAAGTGGCATCTTGGCAGCTGCACGCTTGACTTTTCTCAGTTCATGGGCAGTTATTTTGCGCCTTTGTTTTTCCACACGCTTCTTGCGACCCTGTTGACTATTTTGAATGAAACGCTTGATTGTTCGATGATCACGCTTCAGAAGCTTTGCAATTTTAAGAGTGCTGCATCCCTCTGCAAGATATCTCACTATTTTTGACTTTTCTGAGCCTGTCAAGTCCTTCTTTTGACCCATTTTGCCAAAGGAAAGGAAGTTGCCTAATAATTATGCACACCTGATATAGGGTGTTGATGTCATTAGACCACACCCCTTCTCATTACAGAGATGCACATCACCTAATATGCTTAATTGGTAGTAGGCTTTCGAGCCTATACAGCTTAGAGTAAGACAACATGCATAAAGAGGATGATGTGGTCAAAATACTCATTTGCCTAATAATTCTGCACACAGTGTAGTTTTTCTTAAAAAGAGTGGAGGGGTTGGGGGAGAGATGGATACCTAAGTATTTGACCGATTCTGATTGTAAACGTAGTGGGCAGATTTGTGAAAGTTTACGAAATGTGGAAGGGCTAAGTGAGATGTTTAGGACCTCTGACTTGGTTTGATTTATTAAAAAGTTTGAGTATGCACCAAACCTATCAATCTCACTTAGTATCGCTGGTATAGTGCTATTGGGGGAAGCTACTGAAAAGAGGACATCGTCCGCATACATTGCTATTTTAAATTCGTTGGGTCCTATTGTGATGCCTTGTATTTCTGTGTTTGTGCGTATGTGAGCCGCAAATACTTCCATTGTTAGTATAAACAGGATAGGCGAAAGGGGACATCCTTGCCGTGTGCCATTTCGAATGGGGAATGGGTCTGAAAGCATATTATTTACTCTGACTTTGGCACCAGGGCATGTGTAGAGACTACTCACTCTATCGGTCATTTTAGGTCCGAAACTAAATATCTCTAATGTTTTTTTTGAGAAAAAGCCAATTTGTCCTATCGAATGCTTTTTCTGCATCCGTCGTCATTATCACCGCCGGAATGTCATGTACCTTTGCGTATGAAGATAGTAATAATGTCCGTATTGTATTGTCTCTCGCTTCACGACGGGGCGTGAAGCCTACTTGATCAGTATGTATTATGTCGTTCAATACCGTGTTTATGCGGTTTGCTAAGATTTTACTAAATATCTTTATGTCCGAATTAAGTAAAGAAATGGGCCTATAACTACCCGGTAATTCCTGTGGTTTGTCTGGTTTTAATATAACCGCTATGTGTGCTAATAGCATGTCTGGTGAGAATTTTAGGTCACTGTCTATGGCTTGGAACAGCATCAGGAGGTGAGGGGCCAAGAGATGATTAAAAGTTTTATAATACGATTTGTTGAATCCATCTGGGCCCGGACTCTTCCCCCCCGGGAGATGAGAGATGACTTGCAGGACCTCTTTTAGAGTTATTGGCGAGTCTAAGTCTTTTTTTTTGGGTTTCTGTCAAGGGGTTAAGGCCAGCGGCCTTAATATATTGTTCCATTCCCTCAATGTGTTTCTGGGTTTCTAGTTGTTCTAGATTATATAGTCTAGCGTAAAAGTCCTTAAAACATTCCGCTATATCCTTGCTGTCATAGGTTTCTGTGCCGTCCTGTTTTTTAATTTTGTATACATGTGTTTGGCCAGTCTTGGTCCTCAAAGCCTTAGCTAACATTGAGCCTGTTCTATTTCCCTCAACAAAGAATGTTTTCTTTAGCTTTAGTGCCATCCTCTGGGTCTCCTTCATGAGTATTCTATTAAGGTCCGTCCTAATGTTAGTTATTGAGGATAGAAGATTTGAGTCTGTTGGTCGTTGTTTGTGTTCTATTTCTAAGTTTCGTAACCTGGTGAGTAGAGAGTTCTTTGCCATATTGTGTGTTTTTGTAATGTAAGCTCTATGCTTTATACACTCCCCGCGTATCACCGCTTTATGTGCCTCCCATGTGTTGAGTGGTGATACCTCTGTGCTAGTGTTAAACTGAAAGTATTCAGTAATAGATGTGATTAGGGATTGGCATGTTGGGGGGTGACATAGAAGGTAATCGTCTAGTCTCCAAATGTAAGGACTAACCGGAATTTCTGGCCAATTTAGGGAGAGAGAGACTGCTGAATGGTCAGCCCACATGGTTGGTTGGATGTCGGTGTCATCTACAAGGGATAGGTTTGATTGATCTATGTAAAGATAGTCCAGTCGTGAGTAGGAAGCCCAAGGATGGGAGTAAAATGTATAATTCCGCTGTTGGGGGTGTTGTATCCTCGATACATCTACTAACCCCAGCTGTCGTAAACTGCGATATACTGAGTCTGGAGGTCTGTGAGCTATGCTTGTATTATGGGATGTCGTATCTAACAGAGGGTCCATAGTCACATTGAGGTCTCCCCCTAAAATTAATATGCCCTTCCTGTTTTCCAGGACTAATGAAAGTAGTTTTCTAAAAAAAGGTGTTCTATTAGTGTTTGGTGCATATATGTTAACTAATGTCACAGGTCTGTTATGTATTAAACCAATCACCATGAGTATTCTGCCTTCCTTATCTCCCAATTTGTTTATCAGCTGAAATGGTGTATTGCGGTGAATCAAGGTACACACCCCGTTTTTTTTCTTCTCGTTGGAGTTAAAGTACCCTGTGGGAAACTTTCGTGAAGAGAATTTGGGTTCTGAGTTTTTTGCAAAATGGGTTTCCTGTATAAATATGACCGAGCTTTCCTGTTTTGCAAACCAATTTAGCACTATAGACCTTTTTGGGGGGGAGTTAAGACCTTTAGTGTTTTGTGATATTATGCAGATTTTTCTATGCATTGTGCCTAACTAAGAGTGAGTGTGCGGTCTTACCTAGCAGAACGTTGCAGTCTACTAGAGGTGTCTGGCTCTCCTCCCGGCCAGGGGGACCAGGAAGAAACCCGGGTGATTGCAGGAGATAACCATTATTTCCATAGTAATGTTTCTGTAAAAGGAACAAAAGGAACACATTAAAACCTAATAACTTTTTAACAATAAACTTAATAATACAATAGACAATAAAAAGTCTCATACTAATACAAATACAAATGGGAGGGAACAGCAGTCTCAATGCTGCTGCTGCTCCTGCCTTAGATTATGGATTGCAAGTGAGTCCAGAGTTTATTTACGTATGTCTGGGTACTTTGACTGTACTCTTGAGGTGAAAATGGGGTAGGGGGAAAAAGGGAGACAATTATAAAACATTTATATATATTAAGTGGCTTGATACCATTTCTGTTTCATAGGACACGAATGTTCTGTATCCTATTGTCCTAGTCCCTGGTCATATTGGGCCAGTTATATCAGAGGGTAAAACCTATAAGTATTATTGTTAGTATCTTCAAGGTGTAACTGTGCCTTTAGGGTCTTTATGAACATGCTTAATCGTCGACGACTTATTTTTCCGCTGGACCAATGTCCATTTCTGCCTCTGTGTTTTCGGTGGTGGGTGTTGTGCTGGATCTTCTGCCTGCCCTTTAGTACCCTCCTCAGGTATTTTTGGTTGTACGATGTTCAATTTCGTACAGAAGGCGTCTAAGTCTTCCAGATCTAATGGCTTCCTTATTATCCTTCAATGCTCTCAGGGAGAAGGGGAATCCCCACCGATATGGTATCCCCAACTCTCTCAGATGTGTTGTTAGAAATCCCACCTCTCGGCGTTTCGATAGGGTGAAGGGGCTTAAATCCGCATATATTTGAAGAGCAGTGTCCAAGTGGCAGACAGGAGACTTTTTTCTTGCTGCTGTCAGAATGTTCTCCTTGTCTTGAAAATAATGGCATTTTAAGATAACATCTCTAGGCGGTGCCGAGGGCTGTGGTTTTGGCCTCAGCGCCCTGTGGGCTCTGTCCAGTAATATTTCCTTGTCTGGGTCTGTGTCAAGCAGAGAACTAAACAAGGTTTGCAAGTATTGTGGTAGTGCTGCGGGAAGGATGGTTTATGGGATTCCCCTTATTCTTAAGTTCTGTCTGCGGCCCCTGTTGTCCAGATCTTCAATCTGGTTTTGCAGCGGTGTGATCTCTGTGGCTTGGTGTTGAAGTTGCATTGTTGTAAGATTTGTGGATTCCGACACTTCTTCGGCATATTCCTCAAGCTGTACCACTCTGTTCCCCAATTTGATTATGTCTTTTTTCACTTCAGCTAGACCGTCCCGTATTATTTGGCTGACCTGTTACATAAAGGTTGTAAAGTCCTCCTTAGAGGGTAATGCACTTAGATCTGCTCTAGTGAGGGGGAGTCCTCTTCAGGGGAGATATCATCTACACTACCCTCCTCCGTTTCAGAGACGGGAGAGGCCGGTGAAGCCACACTAGGTGTGACTACCGTTTTAAAGAAAGAGTTCATCTTGGAGCCTGCTAGGTTTGCTGGCTTTTGAGGCTTATCCGTTCTTTGCTTTCTTCTGGACTCCATTTTGTGTGAATGCTCAGAATGGTATAATAACCAGTGATGTATTATTTTATTAAGTACAGCTGTTTAGATGAATTACACCTCTCTGATCATAAGAGTTCGTATCGTAAATAAAGTACTTCCTGAGGCTGTTATTATTGTGTTTGCATACACCTCACCTCTTCCGTTGATGCTTAATTGCTGTAGGTGTCTCTCTATTCTGACAGGGTGTAGTGTGACTACCATTGACTGCTAGCTTGTCTGGGTTATGTATATGTAATAGACACTGTGTTGCAGCACACTGCGTAGTTTCTCAATATTCCCAGATAAAACTGTGAGCAAAGGAATGGTATGCAGCTATGGTTATTCCCAGGGCTGTCTTTACTTAGTTGTCAAGCACATCATTCTTTAATGTGTAATTATTGGGAATGTCATTTGTCCTGCTGATAGCTTTACTCCCTCCTGCGTAGCTGCAAAGTTTTATTTTAAACTATGTGATATTGAAGTGGTCGTCTCTGTATTGCAGCCCGCAGCTTAGGCACCTGATATTCCCATGTATACCATGAGCAGAGCAGTAACTTGCAATAAAAGGTCTCGCCTCTAACTCTGTTTATGCCTCCTTTGTATCCGGTGCCATAACTTCTGGTCTGTCTGCCAGCTTATAGTGGTGGGCCTCCCCCCTCCCTTCACCGTACCTCATAAAGCAGTGTGTTAGAGACTGTCAAAGCAGTCACCCTTCTCCACCGGAACCGTGATGTTACACAGTCTGCTGTTAAGTCTCGGGTGAGGTCGGACCCGCACCTCTCTTCTCCCCTCTTTACTGTTCAGCTCCGGCGGTAATGGCGATTCGCGCCATAGACGAGACGTCACTGAGTCCGGGTGTTAATAATGTAGGGCTGATGTGCTTGCCTCCGGTTAAGTGTCGGTCTCTCTCATGACAAGATTATGGTCCCTAGCTGTTCCTCCTTCGCCTACTCAGCTTTAGAAGTGTAATTCTACTCCTGGAGAGCCGTTAAATAATGCAGCAGGAGTCGGCTACTCGGAGCACTAAATTTTTGCGGCCATGCTGGTCCATGGCCGGCTCCGCCACTCCATAAATTATGTTTTTATCCTTCCCTCTATAGTTACAGTGGACTTCCACATCTTGGATATTATATCCAATCAGTAACTAGCTCGTGGACTATCGCCACCTATATGAAAGAATACATAATTTATGTAAGAATTTACCTCATGAATTTCATGGTGGCGAGAGTCCATGAGACCCACCCATTTTTTGGGGTGTTATGATTTTTTTGTATAAAGCACATTATTTATCCTGTTCCTATTTTTTATGCTTTTACTCCTTATACACCTCACTAACTTGGCTATACGTTAAACTGATGTATGAGTGAGGTGGGAGGTGTATTTATAGGCATTTGAGGTTTGGGAAACTTTGCCCCCTCCTGGTAGGAATGTATATCCCATCAGTAACTAGCTTGTGGACTCTCGCCACCACAAAATAAATTAATTTATCAGGTAAGTTCTTACGTAAATTATGTTTTTGGGTTTCATGTCCCTTTAATTATTTGTTCTCTATTGGAATATGAAGTAGTTTTAACGGATCTCTGGTTTAAGGGATTGTGTTCATTTCTGATCTTGTTTTCTCTGATGCTGAATTTTGATGATAAATTGGGATTGTATCATTATTATTATTATTATTATTATTATTATTAAAGGGACACTGTACCCAAAACATTTTTTTCGTGATTCAGATTGAGCATGAAATTTTAAGCAACTTTCTAATTTACTATTATCAAATTTTCTTCATTCTCTTGGTATCTTTATTTGAAATGCACGAATGTAAGTTTAGATGCCGGCCCATTTTTGGTTAACATCCTGGATGTCCTTGCTGATTGGTGGATAAATTCATCCACCAATAAAAAAGTGCTGTCCAGAGTACTGAAACCAAAAAAAGCTTAGATGCCTTCTTTTTCAAATAAAGATAGCAAGAGAATGAAGAAAATTTGATAATAGGAGCAAATTAGAAAGTTGCTTAAAATTGCATGCTCTTTCTGAATTACAAAAGAAAAAAATTGGGTTCAGTGTCCCTTTAATAATAATAGTCGCATTTTAAAATGTTACGTAGCTTATTTCTCCTTTTAGAACTTACATCTACATTGCTGTTTTTTTCAGGACTTATTCTATGAATTAAATTGGAAAGGCTACAGTATTTTTGGGATACCTTTATCAAATTAAATATTATTCATACATTAGTATTACATGGAGATTCAAGCACCAATCGTATAACCTGTCTGTTACCCTCACATTACTCATTTAACAATCTTTCTCTTAAGCAAGAGATGCTACGCAAAACAGCTGTGTGTTGTCTTCAAAGAATGCCTTCATGAAACAGTATATATTGGATGTTATAGCCCCAACTGTTGCAAACTCTAAGCACTACAAAATGCAGTATCTATCCTTCCCTTTAATAAAACAAAGCAAAAAATAAATAAATTGAAGTATTGGATTTCTCTGTATTCGGGATATATTCTGATGACCCCTGTACATGCCCAGATATGATGATTTTCAGGGTCTTGAAGATATTCCCAGCATGCATAAGCACAACATTAGTGGGGCCACCGCATATTTGGGCCCTTTCTTGCTAATGCTGGGAAGAGAATATCAAGATGATTAACATAGCTGATATTCAGCAAGATTTCAAGTTTTGCGTTATGGCTATACCGCTGAAAAATTGGCCATTGCGCGTGGAATATGCATGTCTCCTGTATTACAAGTTGCGGCAGGACAGCTATACTGCTAGCATTTTAGCCTTATGCAACTCTACATTCCGCACTCAAAAAAATGACTTTTGAGTGTGGAATTTTTAGGTCTCCCGTATTACAGGTTATGCGGCCCGGCTATAACACTAGCGTTATAGCTTATACCGCCGTATTTATGGATTTTGCGAAACAAAAATGTTACATAGTACACCCCATAAACTACAATATTAACCCCTAAAACGCCATCCCACCTCAACGCAAAATACTTTATTAAACTTATTAACTCCTAAAACGCCGCTCACCCATATAGCCAACACTAAATAAACATATTAACCCCTAAACTGTCGACCACCCACATCGCCAACACTACATAAACCTATTAACCCCTAAACCGCCAGCCCCCCACATCGCTAATACTATAAAAACCTATTAACCCCTAAACCGCCGCCCCCCCACATCGTCAACACTAAACTAAACCTATTAACACCTAAACTCCTGGCCCCCCACATAGCAAAACACTAAATTAAGCTATTAACCCCTAAACATAACACCCCCTAACTTTAAATTAAACTTACAATATAACTATCTTAAAATAATTAAAAACTTACCTGTGAAAAAAACAACCTAAGATTAAACTGTAAATTAACCTTACATTCAGATAGATTATGAGTTTTGCGTTATGAGTGCAAAAGCAGCGTTATGCTTCATAACGCTGCTTTTTCCCTAACGCCGCTATTACAAGTCTTGTAGGTATAGCTGTACCGCACACCTTTTTAGCCGTCACGCAACGTCAGTACCGCACTTTTTTAAAAGTCTTTTTTCAATGGGACTTCCATAGCGCCGATATTACGAGTTTGCCTGGGAGGCCAAAAAGTGAGCGGTACACCCTATAACTGACAAGATCTGTACCGCCATCTAAAGTCAGTAGTTATGAGTTTTACGTTACAAAGCTGTAACATAAAACTCATAGCTAAAGTGTTAAAAAGTACACTAAACACCCATAAAATACCTATTTTCCCATAAACCAAGGCCCTCCCGCACCACAAACACTATAATAAATGTATTAACCCCTAATCTGCTGCTCCGGACCTCACCGCCACTATTAAAATGTATTAACCCCTATTCCGCTGCTCCCCGACATCGTCACCACTATAATAAACCTATTAACCCTTAAAACGCCACTGTCCCGCATCGCAAACACTATTTAAATATTATTAAACCCTAACCTGCCGTCCGCCCACCCCGCCGCTTTAATAAACCTATTAACCACTAAACCGCAAGCCCCCACAAAGAAATATACTAAAATAAATTATTAACCCCTAAACCTCTGACCTCCCACATAACTAACTCTAAATAAATATATTAACCCATAATCCTAACCCTAACTTAACCCTAACCCTAAATTTAACCCTAACGTAACCCTAAGTCTAACATCCTCTAACTTAAATATAATTAAAATAAATCTAAATAAACCTTACAATTATTAACTAAATAAACCTATTTAAAACTAAATACAAACTTACGTGTGAAATAAAGCCTAAGCTTGCTACAATATAACTAATAGTTATATTGTAGCTATCTTAGGTTTTATTTTTATTTCACAGGTAAGTTTGTATTTATTTTAACTAGGTAGACTAGTTAGTAAATAGTTATTAACTATTTACTAACTACCTAGTTAAAATAAATACAAAGTTACCTGTAAAATAAAACCTAACCTGCCTTGCACTACACCCTGTTCCAAATTATTATGCCAATGATATCTTTCTCATTTACCTAAATAATTGATGTAAACAACAGCCAGCATAATTCTCATGTTATCAACTATTAAGAGTACAATTCAAATTTTATTGAACGAACCTCCTAATGATAACAGTATTTTTTCAAAATAAAAACTTACGGCTAGATTTAGAGTTGGGCGGTAGCCGTCAAAACCAGCGTTAGAGGCTCCTAACGCTGGTTTTTACCGCCCTCTGGTATTTGGAGTCAGTCAGGAAAGGGTCTAACGCTCACTTTACAGCCGCGACTTTTCCATACCGCAGATCCCCTACGCCATTTGCGTATCCTATCTTTTCAATGGGATCTTTCTAACGCCGGTATTTAGAGTCGTGGCTGAAGTGAGCGTTAGAAATCTAACGACAAAACTCCAGCTGCAGAAAAAAGTCAGTAGTTAAGAGCTTTCTGGGCTAACGCCGGTTTATAAAGCTCTTAACTACTGTGCTCTAAAGTACACTAACACCCATAAACTACCTATGTACCCCTAAACCGAGGTCCCCCCACATCGCCGCCACTCTATTAAATTTTTTAACCCCTAATCTGCCGCTCCGTACACCGCCGCCAGCTAAGTTATCCCTATGTACCCCTAATCTGCTGCCCCTAATACCGCCGACACCTATATTATATTTATTAACCCCTAATCTGCCCCCCCCAACGTCGCCGCCACCTACCTACACTTATTAACCCCTAATCTGCTGAGCGGACCGCACCGCTACTATAATAAAGTTATTAACCCCTAATCCGCCTCACTCCCGCCTCAATAACCCTATAATAAATAGTATTAACCCCTAATCTGCCCTCCCTAACATCGCCGACACCTAACTTCAAGCATTAACCCCTAATCTGCCGACCGGAGCTCACCGCTACTATAATACATTTTTTAACCCCTAAAGCTAATTCTAACCCTAACCCTAACATCCCCCTAAATTAAATATAATTTTTATCTAACAAAATAAATTAACTCTTATTAAATAAATTATTCCTATTTAAAGCTAAATACTTACCTGTAAAATAAATCATAATATAGCTACAATATAAATTATAATTATATTGTAGCTATTTTAGGATTAATATTTAATTTACAGGCAACTTTGTAATTATTTTAACCAGGTACAATAGCTATTAAATAATTCATAACTATTTAATAGCTACCTAGTTAAAATAATTACAAAATTACCTGTAAAATAAATCCTAACCTAAGTTACAATTAAACCTAACACTACACTATCAATAAATTAATTAAATAAACTACCTACAATTACCTACAATTAAACCTAACACTACACTATCAATAAATTAATTAAATAAAATACCTACAAATAACTAAAATGAAATAAGCTAACTAAAGTACAAAAAATAAAAAAGAACTAAGTTACAAAAAATAAAAAAATATTTACAAACATTAGAAAAATATTACAACAATTTTAAACTAATTACACCTACTCTAAACCCCCTAATAAAATAACAAAGACCCCCAAAATAAAAAAATGCCCTACCCTATTCTAAATTTAAAAAGTTCAAAGCTCTTTTTACCTTACCAGCCCTGAAAAGGGCCCTTTGCGGGGCATGCCCCAAAGAATTCAGCTCTTTTGCCTGTAAAAAAAAAACATACAATACCCCCCCCCCAACATTACAACCCACCACCCACATACCCCTAATCTAACCCAAACCCCCCTTAAATAAACCTAACACTAAGCCCCTGAAGATCTCCCTACCTTGTCTTCACCTCACCGGGTTCAGCAATCGGTCCAGAAGAGGGTCCGAAGTCCTGATCCAAGCGGCGGCTGAAGAACTCCATCATCGGGCTGAAGTCGGAAGTCCATCATCGGGATGAAGCCTTCTATCAAGCCGCATCTTCAATCTTCTTTCTTCCGGAGCGGAGCGGAGCCATCTTCTTCCCAGCCGACGCGGATCCAACCTCTTCAAGCGATGCCTACTCGCCGAATGAAGGTTCCTTTAAATGACGTCATCCAAGATGGCGTCCCTCGAATTCTGATTGGCTGATAGGATTCTATCAGCCAATCGGAATTAAGGTAGGAATATTCTGATTGGCTGATTAGTGTTAGGTTTAATTGTAGGTAATTGTAGGTATTGTATTTAATTAATTTATTGATAGTGTAGTGTTAGGTTTAATTGTAGATAATTGTAGGTAGTTTATTTAATTTATTTATTGATAGTGTAGTGTTAGGTTTAATTGTAACTTAGGTTAGGATTTATTTTACAGGTAATTTTGTAATTATTTTAACTAGATAACTATGAAATAGTTCTTAACTATTTAATAGCTATTGTACCTGGTTAAAATAAATACAAAGTTGCCTGTAAAATAAATATTAATCCTAAAATAGCTACAATACAATTATTATTTATATTGTAGCTATATTAGGGTTTATTTTACAGGTAAGTATTTAGATTTAAATAGGAATAATTTATTTAATAAGAGTTAATTTATTTCGTTAGAATAAAATTATATTTAACTTAGGGGGGTGTTAGGGTTAGAATTATCTTTAGGGGTTAAAAAATGTATTAGAGTAGCGGTGAGCTTCGATCGGCAGATTAGAGGTTAATACTTGAAGTTAGGTTTCGGCGATGTTAGGGAGGGCAGATTAGGGGTTAATACTATTTATTATAGGGTTATTGAGGCGGGAGTGAGGCGGATTAGGGGTTAATAACTTTATTATAGTAGCGGTGCGGTCCACTCGGCAGATTAGGGGTTAATAAGTGTAGACAGGTGGAGGCAACGTTGAGCGGGGCAGATTAGGGGTTAATAAATATAATATAGGGGTCGGCGGTGTTAGGGGCAGCAGATTAGATAGCTATAATTACATAGCTATAATGTAGCTTGCGGTGGTGTACGGAGCAGCAGATTAGGGGTTAATAATAATATGCAGGGGTCAGCGGTAGTGGGGGCGGCAGATTAGGGGTTAATAAGTGTAAGGTTAGGGGTGTTTAGACTCGGGGTACATGTTAGGGTGTTAGGTACAGACTTAGGAAGTGTTTCCCCATAGCAAACAATGGGTCTGCGTTAGGAGCTTAACGCTGCTTTTTTGCAGGTGTTAGGTTTTTTTTCAGCTCAAACTGCCCCATTGTTTTCTATGGAGGAATCGTGCACGAGCACGTTTTTGAAGCTGGCCGCGTCCGTAAGCACCGCTGGTATCGAGAGTTGCAGTGGCGTTAAATTATGCTCTACGCTCCTTTTTTGGAGCCTAACGCAGCCATTCTGTGAACTCTAAATACCAGCGGTATTTAAAAGGTGCGGGGGAAAAAAAGCATGCGTAGCTAAAGCACCCCTTAGGCCGCAGAACTCTAAATCTAGCCGTTACAATGCACTGTTCCAAATTATTATGCACAGTAAGTTTCAAAACACTTTATAGGTTGTAAATAACTGAAAATTGTCATTTGTTGTGTTTGCAGCATATTTACTGAAATCAAAAGCTATTTCAATCAAACTTTTAACAACATTTTAACTTCTTAAACATTTTAATGTTCAGGTCACGTTACATTTTAACATAGGACCCCTTATTTGATAGCAGCTTCACAAGTCTTGCAACCATTGAACTTGTGAGTTTTTGGACAGTTTCTGCTTGAATTTGTTTGCAAAATGTCAGAATAGCCTCCCAGAGCTGCTGTTTGGATGTAAACTGCCTCCCACCCTCATAGATATTTTGCTTGAGGATGCTCCACAGGTTCTCAATAGGATTGAGGTCAGGGGAGGATGGAGGCCACACCATGACTTTCTCTCCTTTTATCACCATAGCACCCATTGATGCAGAGGTATTCTTTGCAGCATGAGATGGTGCATTGTCATGCATGAAGATGAGTTTATTACGAAAAGCATAGTTCTTTCTTCTGTACCAGGGAAGGAAGTGGTCAGTCAGGAACTCCACATACTTTGCAGAGGTCATCTTTACACCTTCGGTGACCCTAAAGGGGCCGACCAGCTCTCTTCCCATGATTCCGGCCTAAAACATGAGTCCACCACCACCTTGCTGACATCGCAGCCTTGTTGGAACAGGGTGGCCGTCCACCAACCATCCACTACTCCATCCATCTGGACAATCCAGGGTTGCACGGCACTTATCAGTGAACAGGACTGTTTGAAAATTAGTCTTCATGTATTTTTCTGCACAATGCAGCTGTTTCTGCTTATGAGCATTGGTTAGTGGTGGACGAATGGAAGGTTTTTGCACAGTTGCAAGACTCTGGAGGACTCTACACCTTGATGTCCGTGGGACTCCAGAGGCACCAGCAGCTTCAAATATCTGTTTGCTGCTATGTAATGGTATTTTAGCAGCTGCTCTCTTAATCCGATGCATGGATCTGGCAGAAATCTTCCTCAATGTGCCTTTATCTGCACAAACCCGTCTGTGTTCTGAATCAGCCACAAATCTCTTAATAGTGCGATGATCACGCTTAAGTTTTCGTGAAATATCTAATGTTTTCATACCTCATCCAAGGCATTGAACTTTTTCACTCTTTTCGGCAGCATAGAGATCCTTTTTCTTCCCCATATTGCTTGAAAATGGTGCTCTGCTTAATAATGTGGAACACCCTCCTTTAGTAGTTTTTCCTTTAATTGGACTCACCTGGCAATCTAATTATCACAGGTGTCCGAGATTGTTTTCAGTGATCAAAAGAGCCCTGAGGCACAATGCCATCCATGAGTTAAACTGAAAAAAAAAAAAATTAATCTTTGTGACATTGAAATAGAATTTGCATAATAATTTGGAACAGGGTATAAGAACTAACTTTACAATAAAATAAATTAAGTTATTAAAATACAATTTTCTAAATTCCAAAAAACCCACTAAATTACAAAAAATAAAAAACGAAATTATCAAAAATAAAAATGAATTACTCCTAATCTAATAGCCCTATCAAAATAAACCCCCCCCCAAAAAATAAAAAAAACCCTAGCCTACACTAAACTGCCAATGGCCCTTAAAAGGCCCTTTTGCGGGCATTGCCCCAAAGAAGTCAGCTTTTTTACCTGTAAAAAAAATACAAACACCCCCCAACAGTAAAACACACCACCCACCCAACCAAACCCCCCAAATAAAAACCTATCTAAATAAACCAAGCTAACCATTGCCCTAAAAAGGGCATTTGGATGGGCATTGCCCTTAAAAGGGCATTTAGCTCTTTTGCGATGCCCTGAAAAGGCAATCAGCTCTTTTAGGAATTGCCCAAACCCTAAGCTAAAAAAAAAACACCCAAAAAACCCTTAAAAAAACCTAACACTAACCCCCCGATGATCCACTTACAGTTACTGAAGTCTGGACATCCATCCTCATTCAGCCTGCGAAGTCCTTATCCAAGTGGAAAGAAGTCTTCATCCAGGAGGCCTCTTCGATCTTCATCCAGCCGGCAAAGTCTTCATCCAAGCAGAAAGAAGTCTTCATCCAGACGACATCTTCTATCTTCATCCATCCGGCGCGGAGCGGGTCCATCTTCAAGACATCTGGCACGGATCATCCTCTTCTTATGGTCATCGGCGTAAACTTAAGCTTCCCTTTAAGTGACGTCATCCAAGATGGCGTCCCTTACATTCCTATTGGCTGAAATATTTCTATCAGCCAATAGGAATTAAAGGGGAAAAAATACTATTGGCGGTTGCAATCAGCAATAGGATTGAGCTTTCATCCTATTGGCTGATCCAATCAGCCAATAGGATTTCAGGAACGGTGAGTAGATTTTCTGGTGTTAGTGTTAGGTTTTTTGTTGTTTTTTGGGGGGTGGTTTTTTTTTTTTAGATTAGGGCATTTTTTTATTTTAATGGGCACAAAAGAGCTGATTGCCCCTTTAAGGGCAATGCCCATGCAAATGCCCCTTTAGGGGCAATGGGTAGCTTAGGTTTTTTTTAGACTTAGGTTTTTTATTTTTGGGGGGTTGGTTGGGTGGGGGGGTTTACTTTTAGGGGGGACTTTATAATTTTTGTAGGTAAAAGCTGTTTAACTTAGGGAAATGCCCTGCAAAAGGCCCTTTTAAGGGCTATTGGTAGTTTATTGATAGATTAGGGGGTGTTTTTATTTTGGGGTGGCTTTTTTGTTTTTATATGGCTATTAGATTAGGTTTATTTTTTATTATTTTGGATAATTTTGTTTATTATTTTTTCTAATCTTAGATTTTTTTTATTTTCCGTAATGAGAGTTTTTTTTTTGTAAAAACAAATTTAAATAGTAATTTTAGGTTAATTTATAGTTTAATCTTCGGGGATTTTTTTTCCACAGGTAAGTTTTTATTTATTTTAAGATAGTTATATTGTAAGTTAAATTTAAAGTTAGGGGGTGTTAGCTTTAGGGGTTAATAGTTTAATTTAGTGTTTTGCAATGTGTGGGGCCGGCGGTTTAGAGGTTAATAAGTTTAGTTTAGTGTGGGGGGCTGGCGGTTTAGGGGTTAATAGCTTTATTTAGTGTTGGCGATGTGGGGGGTCGGCAGTTTAGGGGTTAATAACTTTATTTTATTAGTAGCGATGTCGAGGGCTGGCAGCTTAGGGGTTAATAACTTTATTTTATTAGTAGTGATGTGGGGGGCTGGCAGCTTAGGGGTTAATAACTTTATTTTATTAGTAGTGATGTGGGGGCGGTGGTTTAGGGTTTAAAATGTTTATTTAGTGTCTGCGATGTCAGAGGGCTGCGATTTAGTGGTTAATAACTTTAATTAATGTCGGCGATGTCGGGGGGTGGCGGATTAGGGGTATTTAGACTAGGGGTTTATGTTAAGGTGGTAGATAAATATATAACTTTATTTTCCCCATATAGATCAATAGGATTGAGTTACAGCGATCGGCATTTTGCGATCTCAGGTGTTCGTTTTTTTCTAACACTTTCTCTCCATTGATGTCTATGGGGGAAAATGTGAACGAGCACTTCAAGTCAGGCCTTGGGTTTTGTGCGTTATGGGGCATATCGCACCATACTGCACAACAAAAAAAGATTTTTCAGTAACTTGTAATATCAGTGCTATGGAGAGTGCGTTAACGCTATTTTTTTTGTGTTATTTACACACAGGGTTTAGCGCACAACTTGTAATCTTGGTGATGGTTATTAATATTGTTTATTTATAAAGTGCCAACATATTATGTAGCGCTGTAGTATTAAGTACACTCATAGTGTAAAATAATCAGAAGTGCTTTAATAAATCATAAGGGTAGAGTGCTCTGCCCTAAGGTCAATGTAAGCTATAAACCATCTGATCAACAGGACAAGTGGACTTATGAGCTTGCATTCTAGAGGACATACATGGGAAGTTGAGGGGAAGGGAAACACAAGTAGTAGATATTCTTGATACTGAGGAAGCATGACTATGTCACCTGCAGAACACAGATGTTCACCATCACAGGTCTCATATTAAAGAGATTGAGCATTAACTGCGCTAAAAGTAAGTTTCTTGCTCATGTCACATTGTGGTTTATAGTTGAAAGTTTTTGCATAAGCGCTAACCCAACAAGCGTAAAAAGCCAAATTTAGATTATTGCATTCACATATTCCCCCATAGAAGTCAATGTAGCAAAAAGAGTGGAAAACAAAACCCTATAACTCCCTACTCACGCTCAAACCTGATCACATATACTCAAGTGTGCTAACCTGACATGAGTAGTAAGAGTATGGAGGTTATGTCAAACTCATTTTGACAGGGGGACATGCCCCTTTCTCCTCCCCTAACCCCACCCCTTTCCATTCCCACTTTTACGCCCCTTTTTAATATCAATTTGATATCAAATTGATATAAAAAGGGGTTTTTGATATGAATTTGATATTAAATTGATATTAAAAAGTGTTTTTAATACGAATTTGATATCAAATTGATATAAAATTGTAAAAAGGATTTTTTATATGAATTTGATATTAAATTGATATTAAAAAAGTGTTTTTATTACGAATTTGATATCAAATTGATATACATATTTTTTAATTAGGATTTGGATTAAAAGGTTTTAAGAGGGGGGTATTAAGCTTAAGCTTATTTTGATATTGTTGATTAGGAGATTTATAAAAGACTATAAATGTTTAATGTTATTTAATTAAAAAATGTGTAAATTATACTTTGATATTGTATTCTATTAAAATTATAAAAATCTTAATATATATTCTCTATAATGTTCAACAGGTTTAATAAGGCATGTCAGGGCTTGCTATGAAAAAGGATATAAAATGTAATAGGATTAAAAGGGGGCATAAGAGTATATAAGAGTGTAGAAAACTCAATTGTTTTGATATTTTCTTTTATTAGGAGGTTATAAAAAATAAAAAAAATAAAAAAGTGGATAAAGTATAATTTTGATAATGATTGTTAACATTTGTTATAAGATTTATTGCACATTATCATATCTTCTCTGTCTTCATGCCAGCACACTGTATGAACAGGCTACTTATATGTTGCAAGGTTAAGTCATCATATCATGTAAAGCAAACTCTCTTATCTTTTATAAAAAAAAAAAACTTTCATAAGAATTAAAATAAGATATATCTATATAAAGTGTTATAAATGTATTTGATTAAAATACTATCTTGCAACAGAGCAAAAAAAATACACATAACTTTACACAAGGTTAAGTCATTGATTAAAAATAAATAAACATTCACACATAACTTTTACACAAGGTTAAGTCATTGATTAAAAAAAGTATCTTGCCATTAAGTCAGCATATTATTTTATTCACACATGACTTTACACAGCTGATCACACAATTAAATACAAATTTTTGACTAAGTCATTTGTTAAATTACTAAAATCATCATATTACTCTGAGATGTCATTTGAATTCAGAAGCAATTTAACAAAAAAAAGCTATGTATAAAAGCTATCTACGTAAAATAGCGACTTCAAAGGGGTGAAGATAATGTATATAAAATATACAATGAAATATATACTGTAGTGAAACAAATATAGTAAAAAATGTACGCGAGATGTAGATGAACAAAAACAAATGCAGAGCAGATGTGAAACAGATATAACACTGATGTGAAGTAGTAAATTAAACAAATAGTATAAAGAAACAAATTAACGTGTATGTGTGTATATTTCCACTATAATAGAGTGATACAGGGTATCAAAAGTTACGCGCAAGAGAAAAATAAACAGGTACTTGCGTGCAAAGTGTGCGTTCCCAGTGAAACACAGAATCAAGTAGTTGCGTGCGATGTGTAAAAGCTCCCATTAAATAGACAAAGTAATATATATATATTTATATATAAATGGGGCAGATTATAAATATTATTTGGGAGTGAATATGCAAAAATTAACAATTGATATGCAAAAATTAACAATTGATGTTGAGAGAAAAATAAGCAAAAATTATATAATTTTTTAAAACAAAATTACTTGGAAAAAAGAGTACATCAGGTGACCTGTGACGTAACGTCACTCTATACATATATCCCTCACTCTGAAGGCTTAAAAGTGGTCGAGTATTATCTAGACAAAGATCTTACCATGCCCCCATCACAGAAAGAGTTTATACTCGATAGAATTAACTAATTAATATTCTTACCCATAATTATTTAAATTTTAATGGAACATTTTACAATCAAAAGTGTGGTACCGCGATGGGGACCAAGTTCGCACCTAGTTACGCAAATCTATATATGGGCAGATGGGAATCTATATTCTGGGATTCCTGCCCAGCTAGTGCGGACTTGGTCCTCTATCATAGATACATTGATGATATTTTAGCTATATGGAAGGGGAGTCTAGAAGACTTAAAACATACTCTAGACATAATGAATAACAATAAAGTTAATTTAAAATTTACATATCAATACTCAAAATATTAAATACATTTTTTGGATCTCAAGATAGACTCACGTGAAGGAGTTATCAATACTTCAACATTCTTCAAGACAGTAGATAGCAATAACTATCTTCATCAAAAAAGATGTCACCATAAGAATTAGATAAACAATATACCTAAGGGTCAATTCATGAGGGTTAAGAAAAATTGTTCCCAACCAGAAAAATGGGACACACAATCCAAAATACTTATGGAACGCTTCAAAGAAAGAGGCTACAACACCAATGTTATAACTAATGCAATCGAAGAAGTGAATAACATTGAAGAAGTACACTACTCAACCACAACATTAAAATTAAATCCACTCTGGAAATGAATATTGACGTTCCCTTTATAACAGAATATAGCCAAGATAAACATAAAATCGAAAGAATTATTAGAAGACACTGGCATATTCTTAAGGAAGATAATATAATAGGGGAAAATTTGAATGTTAAACCACATTTCATATATAAAAGGACAAAGAACTTTAAGACCATTCTGGCACCTACTGTTTTGAAAAGAAGGGCCACTGGGATAAAAGGAATCCAAGGTGATAAACTAAAAGGGTTGTTTCTTGCTTTAAGTGTAAAGCCTGTAAACATGGTCAAAAAAAGAATTTTTTTGAATCATACATCACCAAAGAAAAGTTTAAAGTGAATCAATGTATCCGATGCATTGACAAAGGTGTAATATATCTATTAGAATGTACATGCGGCCTCCAATATGTAGGTCAAACAAGTAGACACATAAAAGATTGTATTAGAGAACACCTTCTCAAAGTAGAAGGAAATGCTGAGGATACACCATTGTATAAACATTTTAAAGAAAAACACAAGGGAGATCCAAAAACTCTTAAATTTATGAGCCTACAAAAAATACAGAAAGTTTGGAGAGGAGGGAATTATGAAAAAAATCTCCTCCGTGCCGAATACAAGTGGATCTTTGAGCTTGACAGTATATATCCCAATGGCCTCAATGCTGATTTTGAAATTGCACATCTTATTTAAGCCCATCCTCAGATACGATTGACACACTATGCATATTATACACATTATCTCTTACTTTTTAGATGATATAAATACGACCTTAGACACATATTTTATGTTATTTTTATGGTCTCAACTGGTTCTAATGTGGTTTACATATATGTAGATATTTATACTCATATGTACATCTATATGTATACACGTATTTTCTAATGATATTCTTTATCGATCTGTCACCATCATTCTCCTCTATGTAATGAGTCATAACTACCACTTTTGATATACTCTATATTTTATCTATGCGTTTCACCTTATCTTGGGCGGGTATGTCATTACACAATTTTAATAACGTTTATTTTTATAACGTTTATTTTTATCATGTATTATTTATTTATTATGTCTTTTAATATTTTAGCTTATTATTATGGATTTAAGGCCATTGATTATTGATTTTATATATAACACCCATTTTTGTATATTCAAACAATTACCTATAAGGTTTATCTATGTATTTCACATTCCTTTTATATCTAATGATTCAAGCTACCTACAGCTTTATTAACTGTTATGTTTTTAGTACTTAAGTCATTTGTAGGTATTGTATTTTCGAATATAAACTCCATCTAGCTGTAGTGTACAATTTTAAGACATTTATTCTTTACTTATTTTTTAATATGTACATTTTCAGACCACTTTGTAATTTTAATTATTACTGTATTTTATGCTATAACGTATTTTTTATATCTACTATTGACTATAGTCTCAATATTTTTGTAATAATTAGTTCACTATTTTACTATTTTTCTTTATTTTGATTATGCAAACTTATGTACAATATTATGTTAGTTTTTTTGTTGTCAACATCTGTATCCAATTACCCTATCCTCCCCAGTTCAATTTGCAATGTAATCTGTTATTTTCTCAATAGGATAAAACAATACAACTATAGTCGTTAAGACCTTTTTTGATTTAATAGTGTAACCTGGACTTTCAGGACTACTTTCCACCATATTTCTTGATTTAATGTTTTACATACCCTTAGAAATATGCTAATGCTACTCTGCTAGATCTCTAATCCTTTTTTATAACCTACTATAAGTTTAGTACATTAACCAGTAGCAGATAATGGATTGCCCACTTCCAATATGGCTGAATCAGAACTCTGTAAATATTGTTTACCTATAAATTTATAAACTTTCACATAATAGATTGGGTGTGATTCGCTATCATAACAACCCCCCCCCCCTTTTCTGATAGGTTAAACAGCCTTTAAATATCTTGTATTTCCTCTGCTGGTATAGTCTTGATAAAGGCCTTGTTGTAGGCTGAAACGCGTTGACCTTTGCTCCTATCCGACATACCAGCCCGAAATATCAATTTGTTAACGGTGAGCGCATTTCTTTTAGAGCTATTTTTGATAGATGGTTTGTGCAACAGTTTTTTGCTTTTTCCTACAGATTTTTTTCCGCTAGGATTTCCACCAGGATCTCCATGTTGACATTGGGTTTCCTTCGTTTCCCCACTTGGATATATCCCTAATACTGGACTATTCATTTGGACAGCTATAGACTTATTTTTCTACATATTTTTTTAATCCAATACCTTTTATATATTTTTTTCATTCAATTACTGCGATGCTCCTTTTTAAAGTTTTCAGATTGGCCAATTCTGTCTTTAGTTGTGCCACGGACACTATTTTCTATTTTTTGCCTCTATTTTTTGTTTTAGTCTGCTTATTTGTTTATCCGGTGCTTTATTTGTCTAATTATTATTAAATGTTATAATTTTTGCTTATTTTTCTCTCAACATCAATTGTTAATTTTTGCATATCAATTGTTAATTTTTACATATCAATTGTTAATTTTTGCATATTCACTCCCAAATAAAATTTATAATCTGCCCCATTTATATATAAATATATATATATATTACTATTTAATGGGAGCTTTTACATATCGCACGCAACTACTTGATTCTGTGTTTCACTGGGAACGCACACTTTGCACGCAAGTACTTGTTTATTTTTCTCTTGCACGTAACTTTTGATACCCTGTATCACTCTATTATAGTGGAAATATACACACATACACGTTAATTTGTTTCTTTACACTATTTGTTTAATTTACTACTTCAGCGTTATATCTGTTTCACATCTGCTCCGCATTTGTTTTTGTTCATGTACATCTCGTGCACATTTTTTACTACATTTATTTCACTATATATTTCATTGTATATTTTATATACATTACCTTCACCCCTTTGAAGTCGCTATTTTACGTAGATAGCTTTTATACATAGCTTCTCCCATTGTTTAGCTTCCTTTTAAGCTTTAATTTCTCACAGAGATTAGTTTAAGATTTATTCCATTAAATTTATTCCATCGGATATTACCGACTTGCTCCAAATTTATCAGAATTCATTCATTTTTAGATATTTGATTCTTGGCTTCGTATAGCACCTTTTAACCCGTCACTATTTGTTGCTATTTATCCTGCAAGTTGTCACACAGTCTCCTTTACTGTTTCAATGTGAGGATACAGTTTTGTTTTTAATAATATTATCAGTAAGTAATTGAAGTTTACCAGATAAAGGTTTTGTATGAATACACAATCTCCTTAATACCATTACTTAGGTATAAGGTTCCTGTGTGTATTCAGTTTTAATGGTGGATTTAGTATTTAATGACACAACTATGATTCTCTGTAGTTGTGACTGACTCATATGAATTATTTATAGACAAAGATAATTTATATATTGAGATATGAATGTTATGAATGAACTTCTCAGAAAGTAGGTTAAGATTTGGAGATTCGATATAAGTAATAAGTTTGATATGACACATAATAGAAATTGAGCAGTGAAGGCTGACGATTTCCAAATATATAAACATAGGAATTTCAGTAATGCATTACCCTTTATAAAGTTGTCCTAGCATGCTTATATACTTTATCGATGGTGCACATACCTTGAATAAGTGAAATTAGTTTCAGATACAGCGTGTCTTACTTGGATATGGTGTTTAGTTCAATGTCTAAGGAGACAGGAGAGCAGCGTCTGATGCCTGCAGCGTGTGAGCAACTCCGGCGTGCTGCGCAGTGAATACTGAGAGTCGGAGGTGACGTCAGCAATAGTCTGAGCGTCCGTTTGAATACTGGTAACGAAGAGAGATGCAGCTTGACACAGGTGCAAAAGAATAAGTGAAATTGATTTCCCATTCAACTTAGTAAATCAAGTTATAGCGAAAAGTTAAAGCCATCAAAATAAAGGCCAAAAAGTGAGCAAAGTTTTAGAAAGTGAGAGGTTGAAATTATCCTCCAATATTAAGGAATGCTCAAGGCTAATTATTCTTTAAGATATAAGGAGACAAGATGCTGTCTCAAAACACTCTTTAATAATCAAGCAATGTCTTATGGGTAAAGTGTGTTTAAATAGTCTACCTGAGGGGAGGAGAACTTGACTTAAAGGCACAGTGAAATGGTTGATGCTGACAGATCCCCCCATTCAAGAGGGCCTCCCAGCAGTCCGAGGGCCCGGCTTAAAGGGAAAGCGAACATGAAAGTCCTTCAGCAAGTCAGGTGCATTTAAATCACGGAGAGGGACCCAGGAATTTTCATCATCCCCATAGTCCTTCCAATGTACCAAGTATTCAAGGGTTCTTCTACGATACCTAGAATCCAAAATCCCATCTACTTCATAATCCAGTGGATCAGGTATAGGGAGAATGGAAAGATCAGAGGACGGAGGTGTTGTTCCCAGATAGGGTTTCACCAAGGACACATGGAACGAGGGATGTATTCTCATTGTGGCCGGTAATTTCAAAGTCACCGCATTGTCATTTATTACCCTGAGTATAGGGAAAGGTCCTATAAATTGATCAGCAAGTTTTTTTACTGGGTACAGGTAACCTGATATTTTTAGTTGATAACCATACCATATCTCGGGGTTTATATACCGGAGATGGTATCCTCTTTTCCTGGTTTAGTGTCAATTGGGCAATCAAAATGCCTATGAGGTGGGAGAGTTTCAGCATTCTTAAGATTAAAAACATCATTGAAATCATGATATTCTTGAGGTAATGTGGAACTTATATGTGCAATATTGACATATGGGAAACATGTTTTTTGACAGTATTGTGATGTGAAAGTGATTTTATTTTGTGACCAATCTATGGTTGGATTATGTTTTTGTAACCAGGTATACCTAGTACTATAGGGTGAATTGAAGTGGGAATAATGTCAAATGTTAGAAACTCTTTGTGCCCATCAGGTGTGATGGTTAATAAGGGTATTGTATGGTGTGTGATAGGACCCTTTAAAATTTGAGATCCGTCAATTACCCTAACAAAAACAGGAGAAGATTTCTGCAGTATTGGTATTTTATTTTGTTTAACTAAAGATTCAACAAGAAATAAGCCTTCAGCTCCAGAATCAATAATGGCTTCGTTCTGTAGTTGTTGGCTGTCCCACTGTAAAGACAATATTAATGACAGGTAGGGTATATTTTTAGATTTTTCACATGAACAATTATTTAATAACTTACCCTTCTTTTGACGGGAAAGTATAGGACATGTGGAAACATCATGGTCTTTATTTCCGCAGTAAAGGCAGAGATTGCCTAATCTTCTTCTTTGTTTTTCTTCTAAACTTAGAGGACCACGTATGGTACCTATTTCCATTGGTATGGGATTTATTTGGGTTTTTTCTTGATAAGATTGGAAATTTCTTTTGGGAGTACTTTCGAAGAAATGTTTTTCAGTCTTCCTTTCCCGGTACCTTCTATCCATAGCAATACATAACTTAATCAAAGCATCCAAACTTTCAGGAAAATCCACTCTAGATAATTCATCCTTCAAGTGTTCTGACAAACCTAGGCGAAATTGATTTTTCAGACTTACTGTATTCCACTCTGAGTCTGTTGCCCATAGTTGAAAATCTGAAATGTAATCTTCCACGGGCCTTTTTCCCTGTTTAAGGGATCTTAATCTATTTTCTGCAGTTTGTTGCTTATTAATGTCATCGTATAGTATTGCCATAGTTTGGAAGAAATTCTCAAGAGAATTTAAAATAGGATCTTCTGACTCTAGGAATCTATCTGCCCATGCTCTGGGTTCTCCAGTTAGGTAGGATATTGCTGTATATACTTTAATCTTTTCTGATCTGTAGGTTCGTGGTTTTAAGGTAAAAAGTAATAAACATGCATTTTTATATTCACGAAATTTCGTGCGATCACCAGAAAAAGGAGTTGGGGGATTAACCTGTGGTTCAGGTGTCTCATTAGTTTTTTGACTAATAAATTCATTTATTACTTGCTTAAGACTACTATTTTCATTTTTCAATTCGGTTAGTCCTTGTGCCAATATTTCCACCTTTTGATTTAGTGTGGTGATCTGATTAGCCATTTCAATAGGATCCATGTTGTACCTAGAAATATGTGTGTGAATTTAAATATATTTTTAAGGCTTGATTATTCTGTGAGGATACAGTTTTGTTTTTAATAATATTATCAGTAAGTAATTGAAGTTTACCAGATAAAGGTTTTGTATGAATACACAATCTCCTTAATACCATTACTTAGGTATAAGGTTCCTGTGTGTATTCAGTTTTAATGGTGGATTTAGTATTTAATGACACAACTATGATTCTCTGTAGTTGTGACTGACTCATATGAATTATTTATAGACAAAGATAATTTATATATTGAGATATGAATGTTATGAATGAACTTCTCAGAAAGTAGGTTAAGATTTGAAGATTCGATATAAGTAATAAGTTTGATATGACACATAATAGAAATTGAGCAGTGAAGGCTGACGATTTCCAAATATATAAACATAGGAATTTCAGTAATGCATTACCCTTTATAAAGTTGTCCTAGCATGCTTATATACTTTATCGATGGTGCACATACCTTGAATAAGTGAAATTAGTTTCAGATACAGCGTGTCTTACTTGGATATGGTGTTTAGTTCAATGTCTAAGGCAGGGATGTCCAAACTTTGCTCTCCAGAGGTTTTGGAACTACATTTCCGATGATGCTCAGCCAGCATTTTATCTAGCTGAGCATCATGGGAAATGTAGTTCCAAAACCTCTGGAGAGCAAAGTTTGGACACCCCTGGTCTAAGGAGACAGGAGAGCAGCGTCTGATGCCTGCAGCGTGTGAGCAACTCCGGCGTGCTGCGCAGTGAATACTGAGAGTCGGAGGTGACGTCAGCAATAGTCTGAGCGTCCGTTTGAATACTGGTAACGAAGAGAGATGCAGCTTGACACAGGTGCAAAAGAATAAGTGAAATTGATTTCCCATTCAACTTAGTAAATCAAGTTATAGCGAAAAGTTAAAGCCATCAAAATAAAGGCCAAAAAGTGAGCAAAGTTTTAGAAAGTGAGAGGTTGAAATTATCCTCCAATATTAAGGAATGCTCAAGGCTAATTATTCTTTAAGATATAAGGAGACAAGATGCTGTCTCAAAACACTCTTTAATAATCAAGCAATGTCTTATGGGTAAAGTGTGTTTAAATAGTCTACCTGAGGGGAGGAGAACTTGACTTAAAGGCACAGTGAAATGGTTGATGCTGACATTCAACTAGATTATCATATATACCACATGTCAGTTACACCTACCCATTATTGGATCTTATCTACCCTAAAAGTTACCCTATAGAGAGACTTTATATAGCAATATCTTTTGGCCTTTCTCTTTGCGGTTAATTATTGTTTAATTATTGTTTTGTTTGTGTTCTCTTGTCCTTTGCGCTACTAATAAGTGTGAGGCCCATTATAAGCGTGTACTCACTTTCACGCTTTTTTCCTGTTGTGTACTTAAGCCCTTGGTTTGGGCGCTCCTTCCCACCTCTTTATTACTATATCTCTCTGTACAATTTTTTTAGGCAATTGTACAAATTTATTGGGGGTGAGCCTGTACACTATTTTATAGCTTTTGGTGCTGTTCCCCTATCACTATATTGTTATTTAAGTAATGAATGTTACTTATATATTTTTTTCATGTTGTCATAGCATATCTGTGTCATAGCGTGTGCATTTCTTTATCTTATTAATTATGATTTACTAGTAAAATATTTTCTATCCTTTAGTTTATAAAAGCTTCTAATTTTATCAACCCTACTGGTATGGCAATACATGCAACAACAACTTTTTTTTTTATTATTTAATTCTAGAATAAGTAATGAATGTTACTTATATATGTTATCATGTTGTCATAGCATATGTATGTCTGTGTCATAGCGTGTGTATTTATTTATCTTATTAATTATGATTTAACAGTAAAACACATATCTTTAAATCTTGTTATTCTATTTATTTTCCCATGATTTTAGGCTTACAACATGCAACAGAGTTTTGAAGAATCTATCGTTCAACCCTTTACTCAAGCCTGTAAGTCATTTTAAACTTTTATTTCTATATGTACAGCTAATTACAATAATTTAAGAAATGACAAGATAATTTATGTTGACAGGTTACATGACAGAGTCTCATATCCTGAATATAACAAATGAAAATGCTTTAGCCGAACTGCTTGCAATCGCTGGAGAAATAGACAGCACAAAATATTTTAGTACAGATGGTAACCCTACTAAAATATGTGTTTAACTTCTGTAAATTGTAAAAACAGAACTTTAAAACTGCTTGTTTTAACTTTACAGAAGCTATGTCTGATGCAAGATTTTTGGCTGCGGTCGAAGAAACAGAGAAATTACAAGACCTTACTACTTATGCTGTGGTGACATCAAAACAGTCCTATGATTATAACAGTAAAGGTAAGATTTGTTTTGCTAATCTGTATGTTTTAAGCTATGCAAACCAGTTTTTCATGTGTTTATGTTGTTAAGCCTCTATATATACATAGCTTTATATTGATTTTAATAGGTGCATACATTTCTGATGATACAGACCTGTTTACAACGCCGTATGTTAATAATATGAAAGCGTGTGTACCGCCACCAGCACCTCGTAAAAATGTTATGAAAAGGAAAATGGATTTTAAGACCAACATAAAACAGATAGTGTGGGATGATGAGGAGACGCAGTCTCTTGTAATAAATGGTCAGTTTAAAGCGACCTAAGCGAATATCTCTCTTAATATTACTGTAAAATACTATTCTAAATATCCTTTTTTTTTTCAGAAACACCTAAGCGAACGAAAAAAATCACTGTAACAGCGGACGTACACGTACCACAGACCAAAGAAAATGTAAAAGAAAAGACGAAAAAAATTAAAAAGTAAGTTTGATTTTTAAAAACAAAAACAAAAAAACTTTGAATTATGTCTATGTATTTACACAAATATTTAGAAATATTTTTATTTGCTCTATTAGATTCATCAGCCGATGCAATAGTGATAATAGAGGAGTGTGAAGAGCCAACAACTGAGAGTCAAAGAGACAAAATGAAGCGTCCAGATGAAAATAGACCAAGAAAAAAGCCAAGAACAGACAATAACATTTCTAAAGTGACAAAACGTAGAATGCCCTTGCAGAGTCTCACACACACCACACACAATTCAGAAAATGATGAGTGTTTAACGGATAAGCAGTGTTTAAACTGCGCCGGCTTAAGAAAGGACTTGAACACATTACAACATAATTTTGATAACTTTCAGTGCAATTTCATAAATTGTTTCTTTCACTATTTTACCTCTTTTAATGTCATGAACAATGTTGATGTAGATTTTCAGCAGAAAGAGGAAGATCATAAGACCGGGGCCGCGTGACTATCAATGGTTGGATACGGGTTGAACTATAGGACAGCTAGACAACTAAAAAGACTATAAAGATCATACAGGGTAATAAGTATGAAAAAAGCAATAAAGATGTTGAGAAGGGTGCGCCATCTGCGGTGATCTACACCATCAAGGAATAACACTAATCAATTACCCATACAACAAGATTCTGTAGGTGAGCCAAAATGTCACAATACACATAGAGTATTAGAAACACATTCACAGCTTCAGCCAGAATCCGTACATAGTCAAGCTCTTACAGAACCAGATGTTGAACACTCCCCTGAACAGAATCATGATGTTGTTTTTTTAGAACACATAGCCAGCTATGAAAGACAGCTTAATAATTTTCGTACAACCATGTTTTATGAACATTTCAGATTTATTAACCTGGACAGGTTAAATTCATTTGAAGAGGCTGTACAGATTGTGTATGATGCGGTAGAAAATATAATGAGTAAGATCCTTACTGAAATAAGGGCTGGTGATCTAGTGCAGTTGCGGTTAGAAGGTGATGAACTGGAGAGACCTTTGTATTCTTTGAGAAGGGATGTGGATTGTCTAAATGCTGATTCTTTTTTAAGTCATGTTGCAGGGTTGTTGAAGAGTAATGCCGAGTGTATCGGTAATGACTGTTTAAAGGGACATGAAACCTAATTTTTTTCTTTCGTGATTTAGAAAGAGCATATCATTTTAAACAACTTTCTAATTTACTTTTATTATCTAATTTACTTCATTCTCTTGATATCACTTGCTGAGAAGCATATCTAGATATGCTCAGTAGCTGCTGATTGGTTGCTGCACACAAAGGCCTTGTGTGATTGGCTCACACATGTGCATTGCTATTTCTTCAACAAAGGATAGCTAAAGAATTGAGCAAATTAGATAATAGAAGTAAATTGGAAAGTTGTTTAAAATTGCATGCCCTATCTGAATCATGAAAGTTTAATTTTGACTAGACTGTCCCTTTAAGGCTTGTTGTCATTATTGTTAGAAATAGAGCAGGGGGTATTTTGAGACGTAGAAAGTTGCGTTCCATTACCTATAGCACCATCTTAAATACAAAAAGACAATATTTGTTTAATTTTAACAACTATGACAATAATTTGTGTCTGGCAGCCAGTCTCAAAGCTCTTTTAGAGGACAAAACTGTCACTACTGACGCCGTACTAATCAAACAAGCCAGAGAGATGCACAAAATGCTTCACATACCGGATGATAGACTTGTTACTTTTAGTGATATTCACGCTTTTGAAAAGCATTTGAATGTTACAATAAAAATACTTTATCACAATCAGGGTTCCTGGCAGTATTTTTGTACAAGTGAGCACTGTGACGATAAAGTATTATTTATTCTGTACCATGATAAACATTACTACGGTATTAAAAACATTAAATCATTTATCGGTCATGATTTCTTCTGTCAGTATTGTCACTATGTTTTTCATCACAAGAACAAACACACATGTAGATACTTTTGTAGGGCTTGTCACAGAAAGAATTGTGTTGACATTACATCTGAAATAGATCGCTGTGCCAGTTGTCGTGTTTTTGTTCGTTCGCAGATGTGTTTGACTTTGCACGTTGAATTAGCAAAAGAGGGTAAGGTAGATTGTGTTGCCAAAGAATGTTGTGAGAAATTTTGTGGTTATGTTAGGAAAGATGGTCACAAATGTGTGCCGCCAACCTGTAAAGTTTGCCGTTGTAAGATTGATGAGCTTGACACCCACCTGTGTTACATAAGGCCTTACAAACCCCCAACATCAAACACTACTTCCATAGTTTATGATTTTAAATGTACGCAAGAAACAGGTGTACACAAACCAAATTATGTTTACGCTAGTTCGATAGATGGTGCATTAGCGTGGGAGTTTCAAGGTGCTGATTGTGTGCAAGATTTGTCAGACATTTCATTAGAAGCAAATTTTCTAAACACACGTTTATAGCGCATGACGGTGGTAGGTATGATTCTTATTTTGTGGTGCAACAGCTGATAAAAGAGAGAGTAGATGTCAAGTTGTTGGCGCAAGGCGGTAAACTGCTGTGCGTAACAGTGTTTGACTTACACATACGTTTTATAGATTCTCTAAATTTTTCGCCAATGAAACTGAGAAAGCTACCAAAAGTCTTAGGTTTTAAAGAATCTAAAGGTTATTTTCCTCATTTTTTTACACAGTTGAGAATCAGAACTATACAGGCCCTATGCCCGATGTAGATCAGTACGGTGTTGAATACATGTTGCCTGAAGAGAAATCAGATTTTTTGAAATGGTACGATGAGAACAAACATAAAACATTTGATTTTCAGAATGAGCTTAAAACATATTGTAAGCAGGATGTAGAGGTTTTAAGATTTGCTTGTGTATGTTTTAGAAACAGCGTCAAGGATATGACGCTGAAAGAAGATGTTATTTACAAAGAAAATGGTGAGCAGGAGTTTGTTGTGAACTGTATTGACCCTTTCTAACTCACTACACTAGCATCTGTATGCATGACTATGTACAGGTTCAACTTTTTACCTGAAAACACCATCGCCATAGTCCCTTGTGATAATTATCACAAGACACAAAAACGGTAATCTACATCTTCCATACAGTGGCTTATGTACATCTCACATAAGGAAAATATTAATATACAACACGCTTTACATAGGGGTGAACGAAAAGTGGGTAAATACTATTTGGACGGGTACAGAATGATAAACAACATCCCTACGGCATTTGAATTTCAGGGATGTTTTTACCACAGTTGTCCTGTTTGTTACAACAAAAATGATGTAAACGATGTCACAGGTACCACCTACAGACAATTATATTACAAACAACTCATTAAAAACACTTCTTACTGTCATGCGGCTTTGAGGTCCGCGAGCTTTGGGAACACGAGTGGAAAGATATGTTATCCTCAGACACTGAACTGTATGCTTTTCTCATTAAAAAGCAGTTCCCACAACCCCTGGACCCCAGAGACGCTCTTTACGGTGGGTGCACAAATGCAATTAAACTGTACCACAAAACAGAGCCGGGTGAAAGCATGCACTATGATTTTACCAGTTTATACCCATTTGTAAACAAATCATTTATGAGAATTTCAGGAACATTAATTTTTACTTTGGTATTGCTAAAGTACAAATGATTCCGCCCAAAGGTTTGTTTTTTCCTGTTCTACCTTTGAAATTAAACTGTAAACTCATGTTCCCGCTATGTCTGACCTGCGCCACGATAACAACACGGTGCAATGCGAACATAGCGATGAACAGCGTGTGCTGACGGATACATGGTGTACGAATGAAATTCAGGTAGCTGTAGAAAAGGGGTACAAAATTTCTAAAATCTATGAAATTTTGCATTTTGACAACTACAAAATGAACTTGTTTGAAGATTACATTAAGGTACATCTGAGGAATAAAAAGGAAGCCTCTGGGTATCCAGATTGGTGTACAGATGATGATAAAAAAGCCAATACATTAGAGATTACAAAGAAAAACAGGATGTAGAATTGCGATCCAATCAGATAGCGGTAAATCCTGCAAAAAGACAGATCTCTAAATTGTTTCTTAATTCTTTGTGTGGCAAATTTGGTCAAAGGAGTAATTTACCCAACACCAGAATAGTGACAGACCCTGATGAATTATTCAAGTATGTTTTTCTATCTTATTATGAAGTCTCTGCTTTATATTTCCTAGATGATGAAACAGCTATGCTTAGCTGGAAGTACTCTAAAGAATGTTATACAGTTAGCAACAATACTAACATCTTTATCGCTTGTTTTACTACAGCTTATGCCAGACTTGAATTGTACAGAGTTTTGGATGGACTGCAGGAGAGGTGTCTCTACCACGACACAGACTCTGTCATTTTTGTTAGCAAGGAAGGTGATAGGAATCCAACTTTAGGTGACTATCTAGGTGAATTAACTAGCGAACTACCACCAGGTACAGACATCACAGAGTTTGTATCTGCCGGCCCCAAAACTTACAGGTACAAACTTAATAATGGAAAAACAAATTTAAAAGTAAAGGGTATAACTCTAAACTCTGCTAACACCAACATAATCAATTTTGAGAGTTTAAAAGATCTAGTGTTGGATTACCCTTCAAATTCTCGAGTAGACACACAAAAGAAACTTTTCATCGAGCAGAAGTCTATTGTCAGAAACAAACAATACTGGCAAGTTGAGACACACCCGCTGAGGAAAACACAAAAGTGTGTTTACACAAAGAGACTATTATCACAGGACTTTACAACACTACCTTTTGGTTACTAATTGAGAATCATGGACACACGTTTGCAACATCCCTTTTCCTGTATTTTAGCGGGTCCTTCAAATTCTGGAAAAAGTTATTTTGTTAGACAACTGTTACATCACTCTGACACGCTTCTGTCTCACAGACCTGATAATATTGTTTGGTTTTATGCCTGTTGGCAGAGATTGTATGGTGAACTAATAAAGTCTTTTCCATATATAAAATTTATAGAGGGTCTACCAAATACATTTGTTGATGATTTATTTCCACCTAGTAAAATTAATTTAACAATTGTTGATGATCTGATAGAGGTAGCCAGTGATAGTTGTGAAATTGAAAAAGCTTTTATAAAATACGTACATCACAGAAATCTGAGTATTATGTATCTTGTACAAAATCTGCTTTGCCAGGGTAAAAAAACAGAACTATCACACTAAACACAAACGGTTCTCTTTAAAAACCCACGGGATAAGTTACAAATCAACACTTTGGCAAAACAAATGTATCCGGGTAAGTCACATTTCTTTTTAGAAGCTTTTGAAGATGCCACTCGATTACCATATGGTTATTTATTAGTAGACTTAAGAACCGCTACACCCGATGAGTACCGGTTAAGAACCAGTCTCTTTCCACCTGATATACCCGCATACATACATTTAAAAAAAAAAAATCTGATTTAGAAAAGGGTACATTTTAATCTATTAGTCATACATTGTCAACCATTAGCATGTGTAAACATGTCTAGCAGACTAATCCGTAATTGGAAGGTTTTAAAAACCTTAAGACATGCAACACCTCAACAAAGAAATATTATTTTACATGGTGCCTCTAATGATTTAATCGCCTCTATATGTGAAATATCCCTGAACATTCTTAAAGGTAGATTACCTTTGACACAGCAACAGAAAGGACATCTTAAAAAGTGGCGGAAAAACACTTCGTAATAAAGCCGTTGCTCTGGGTAGAAAGAAGATTTTTGTGACACAGAGGGGTGGATTTTTATTGCCTCTTTTAGGATTTGCTCTTCCTATACTTATATCCCTCTTTACTAAGAGCGTATGGAGAATGCTCAAAAAATGTATCTTGTCCCAAAACAACAGTTGGACCACTTACAACAACAACAACAAAATGAGGTAGACATTCGCAGGGCTGTGACAAACCATTTGGATGTTGAAATAGGTGAAATATTAAATAATTCTGATTTACCAGAGGATGTGAAAATAAAAAAGTACAACGCCATATTACAGAAATATTTGGTGTATGCAAAGCAAGACGCTAGAGAAAACTCTGGCCTAGATTTGGAGTTTTGTCGGTAACGACCCGAAAAAAAAACGCCGGCTTTTTTCTGGCCGCACCATAAAAATAACTCTGGTATCGAGAGTCCACATAAAGGCTGCGTTAGGCTCCAAAAAAGGAGCGTAGAGCATTTTTAACGCAGCTTCAACTCTCGATACCAGAGTTGCTTACGGACGCGGCCAGCCTCAAAAACGTGCTCGTGCACGATTCCCCCATAGGAAACAATGGGGCTGTTTGAGCTGAAAAAAAAACAAACACCTGCAAAAAAGCCGCGTTCAGCTCCTAACGCTGCCCCATTGTTTGCTATGCGTAAACACTTCCTAAGTCTGCACCTAACACCCTAACATGTACCCCGAGTCTAAACACCCCTAACCTTACACTTATTAACCCCTAATATGCTGCCCCCGCTATCGCTGACCCCTGCATATTATTATTAACCCCTAATCTGCCGCTCCGTAAACCGCCGCTACTTACATTATCCCTATGTACCCCTAATCTGCTGCCCCTAACACCGCCGACCCCTATATTATATTTATTAACCCCTAATCTGCCCCCCACAACGTCGCCTCCACCTGCCTACACTTATTA
The DNA here is from genome assembly GCF_027579735.1 of Bombina bombina. Classification (NCBI taxonomy): domain Eukaryota; kingdom Metazoa; phylum Chordata; class Amphibia; order Anura; family Bombinatoridae; genus Bombina; species Bombina bombina. The sequence continues at coordinate 892,415,003 of NC_069503.1, read as the reverse complement.
ACCCCTAATCTGCCGACCGGACCTGAGCGCTACTATAATAAAGTTATTAACCCCTAACCCGCCTCACTAACCCTATCATAAATAGTATTAACCCCTAATCTGCCCTCCCTAACATCGCCGACACCTAACTTCAATTATTAACCCCTAATCTGCCGACCGAATCTCGCCGCTATTCTAATAAATGTATTAACCCCTAAAGCTAAGTCTAACCCTAATACTAACACCCCCCTAAGTTAAATATAATTTAAATCTAACGAAATTAATTAACTCTTATTAAATAAATTATTCCTATTTAAAGCTAAATACTTACCTGTAAAATAAATCCTAATATAGCTACAATATAAATTATAATTATATTAGAGCTATTTTAGGATTTATATTTATTTTACAGGTAACTTTGTATTTATTTTAACCAGGTACAATAGCTATTAAATAGTTAAGAACTATTTAATAGCTAAAATAGTTAAAATAATTACAAATTTACCTGTAAACGAAATCCTAACCTAAGTTACAAATAAACCTAACACTAGACTATCAATAAATTAATTAAATAAACTACCTACAATTACCTACAATTAACCTAACACTACACTATCAATAAATTAATTAAATACAATTGCTACAAATAAATACAATTAAATAAACTAGCTAAAGTACAAAAAATAAAAAAGAACTAAGTTACAAAAAATAAAAAAATATTTACAAACATAAGAAAAATATTACAACAATTTTAAACTAATTACACCTACTCTAAGCCCCCTAATAAAATAACAAAGCCCCCCAAAATAAAAAAATGCCCTACCCTATTCTAAATTACTAAAGTTCAAAGCTCTTTTACCTTACCAGCCCTGAACAGGGCCCTTTGCGGGGCATGCCCCAAGAAATTCAGCTCTTTTGCCTGTAAAAAAAAACATACAATACCCCCCCCCCAACATTACAACCCACCACCCACATACCCCTAATCTAACCCAAACCCCCCTTAAATAAACCTAACACTAAGCCCCTGAAGATCATCCTACCTTGTCTTCACCATACCAGGTTCACCGATCGGTCCAGAAGAGCTCCTCCGATGTCCTGATCCAAGCCCAAGCGGGGGGCTGAAGAGGTCCATGATCCGGCTGAAGTCTTCATCCAAGCGGGCCAGAAGAGGTCTTCCATCCGATTGAAGTCTTCATCCAAGCGGCATCCATCTGGAGCGAAGCGGCAGCATCCTGAAGACCTCCACCGCGGAACATCCATCCTGGCCGACGACTGAACGACGAATGACGGTTCCTTTAAATGACGTCATCCAAGATGGCGTCCCTCGAATTCCGATTGGCTGATAGGATTCTATCAGCCAATCGGAATTAAGGTAGGAATATTCTGATTGGCTGATGGAATCAGCCAATCAGAATCAAGTTCAATCCGATTGGCTGATCCGATCAGCCAATCAGATTGAGCTCGCATTCTATTGGCTGTTCCGATCAGCGGTGGAGGTCTTCAGGATGCTGGCGCTTCTAATTGTTCCTGATAACATAAGAGATTTTATTTTTAAATCCATTAAGAAGGCTATGTCTGTTATTTCTCCTTCTAGTATACATAAAAGTCTTTTAAAACTTCTCTTTTTTTCAGATGAATTTTTAAATGAATATCATCATTCTGATACTGATAATGGTTCTTCTGGTTCAGAGGTTTCTGTCTCAGAGGTTGATGCTGATAAATCTTTGTATTTGTTCAAGATGGAATTTATTCGTTCTTTACTTAAAGAAGTGTTATTTGCATTAGAAATAGAGGATTCTGGTCCTCTTGATACTAAATGTAAACGTTTAAATAAGGTTTTTAAATCTCCTGTAGTTATTCCAGAAGTGTTTTATCTCCCTGATGCTATTTCTGAAGTAATTTCCAGGGAATGGAATAATTTGGGTAATTTATTTACTCCTTCTAGACGTTTAAGCAAATTATATCCTGTGCCATCTGACAGATTAGAGTTTTTTGGGACAAAAATCCCTAAGGTTTTGGGGCTGTCTCTACTCCTGCTAATGTACTACTATTCCTATGGCAGATAGTACTTCATTTAAGGATCCTTTAGATAGGAAAATTGAATCTTTTCTAAGAAAAGCTTACTTATGTTCAGGTAATCTTCTTAGACCTGCTATATTTTTAGCGGATGTTGCTGCAGCTTCAACTTTTTGGTTAGAAGCTTTAGCGCAACAAGTAACAGATCATAATTTTATAGCATTCTATAACATGCTAATAATTTTATTGGTGATACCATCTTTTGATATCATTAGAGTTGATGTCAGGTATATGTCTCTAGCTATTTTAGCTAAAAAAGCTTTATGGATTAAACTTGGAATGCTGACATGTCTTCTAAGTCAACTTTGCTTTCCCTTTCTTTCCAGGGTAAATAATCATTTCGTTCCTTTCCTCAACAAGGAACAAAAGCCTGATCCTTCATCCTCAGGAGCGGTATCAGTTTGGAAACTATTTCCAGTTTGGAATATATCCAAGCCTTATAGAAACCTATAGCCAGCTCCTAAGTACCTATGAAGGTGCGGCCCTTATTCCAGCTCAGCTGGTATGGGGCAGATTACGTTTTCTTCAAAGAAATTTGGATCAATTCCGTTCTTAATCTCTGGTTTCAGAAACATTGTTTCAGAAAGGTACAGAATTGGCTTCAAGTTAAGGCCTCCTGCTAAGAGATTCTTTTCTTTCCCGTGTCCCAGTTGACACAGCAAGGCTCAGCATTTCTGAAATGTGTTTCAGATCTAGAGTTGGCTGGAGTATTTATGCCAGTTCCAGTTCTGGAACAGGGGCTAGGGTTTTATTTTATCTCTTCATTGTACCAAAGAAGGTCAATTCCTTCAGACCAGTTCTGGATCTATCATTATTGAATCGTTATGTTAGGATACCAACATTCAAGATGGTTACTGTAGGACTATCCTGCCTTTTGTTTAGCAAGGGCATTATATGTCTACAATAGATTTACAGGATGTGTATCTGCATAATCCGATTCATCCAGATCACTTTTAGTGTCTGAGATTCTCTTTTTAGACAAGCATTACCAGTTTTGTGGCTCTACTGTTTGGCCTAGCCTCAGTTCCAAGAATTTTTTTCAAAGGTTCTCGGTGCCCTTCTTTCTGTAATCAGAGAATAGGGTTTTGGTATTTCCTTATTTGGACGATATCTTGGTACTTGCTCAGTCTTCTCATTTTCGAAGAATCTCATACGAATCGACTTGTGTTGTTTCTTCAAGTTCATGGTTGGAGGATCAATTTACCAATCAGTTCATTGATTCCTCAGACAAGGGTAACCTTTTTAGGTTTCTAGATAAATTCAGTGTCTATGACTCTGTCCTTGTCAGACAAGAGAAGTTTAACATTGATATCAGCTTGTCAAAACCTTCAGTCACAATCATTCCCTTTGGTAGCCTTATGCATGGAAATGTTGGGTCTTAGGACTGCCGCATCAGATGCGATCTCCTTTGCTCGTTTTCACATGCGACCTTTTCAGCTCTGTATGCTGAACCAATGGTGCAGGGATTACTCAAAGATATCTCAATTAATATCTTTAAACCGATTTTACGACACTCTCTGACATGGTGGACAGATCACCATCGTTTAGTTCAGGGGGCTTCTTTGTTCTTCCGACCTGGACTATAATCTCAACAGATACAAGTCTTACAGGTTGGGGAGCTGTGTGGGGGTATCTGACGGCACAAGGGGTTTGGGAATCTCAGGAGGTGAGATTTCCGATCAATATTTTGGAACTCCGTGCAATTTTCAGAGCTCTTCAGTCTTGGCCTCTTCTGAAGAGAGAGTTGTTCATTGTTTTCAGATAAGACAATGTCACAACTGTGGCATACATCAATCATCAAGGAGGGACTCACAGTCCTCTGGCTATGAAAGAAGTATCTCGAATTTTGGTTTGGGCGGAATCCAGCTCCTGTCTAATCTCTGCGGTTTATATCCCAGGTATGGACAATTGGAAAGCGGATTATCTCAGTCGCCAAACGTTGCATCCGGGCGAATGGTCTCTTCACCCAGAGGTATTTCTTCAGATTGTTCAAATGTGGGAACTTCCAGAAATAGATATGATGGCTTCTCATCTAAACAAGAAACTTCCCAGGTATCTGTCCAGATCCCGGGATCCTCAGGCGGAGGCAGTGGATGCATTTTCACTTCCTTGGAAGTATCATCCTACCTATATCTTTCCGCCTCTAGTTCTTCTTCCAAGAGTAATCTCCAAGATTCTGAAGGAATGCTCGTTTGTTCTGCTGGTAGCTCCGGCATGGCCTCACAGGTTTTGGTATGCGGATCTTGTCCGGATGGCCTCTTGCCAACCGTGGACTCTTCCGTTAAGACCAGACCTTTTGTCTCAAGGTCCTTTTTTTCCATCAGGATCTGAAATCCTTAAATTTAAAGGTATGGAGATTGAACGCTTGATTCTTGGTCAAAGAGGTTTCTCTGACTCTGTGATTAATACTATGTTACAGGCTCGTAAATCTGTATCCAGAGAGATATATTATAGAGTCTGGAAGACTTATATTTCTTGGTGTCTTTCTCATCATTTTTCTTGGCATTCTTTTAGAATACCGAGAATATTACAATTTCTTCAGGATGGTTTAGATAAGGGTTTGTCCGCAAGTTCCTTGAAGGTCAAATCTCTGCTCTTTCTGTTCTTTTTCACAGAAAGATTGCTATTCTTCCTGATATTCATTGTTTTGTACAAGCTTTGGTTCGTATAAAGCCTGTCATTAAGTCAATTTCTCCTCCTTGGAGTTTGAATTTGGTTCTGGGGGCTCTTCAAGCTCCTCCATTTGAACCTATGCATTCATTGGATATTAAATTACTTTCTTGGAAAGTTTTGTTCCTTTTGGCCATCTCTTCTGCCAGAAGAGTTTCTGAATTATCTGCTCTTTCTTGTGAGTCTCCTTTTCTGATTCTTCATCAGGATAAGGCGGTGTTGCGAACTTCTTTTGAATTTTTACCTAAAGTTGTGAATTCCAACAACATTAGTAGAGAAATTGTGGTTCCTTCATTATGTCCTAATCCTAAGAATTCTAAGGAGAAATCGTTGCATTCTTTGGATGTTGTTAGAGCTTTGAAATATTATGTTGAAGCTACGAAATCTTTCTGTAAGACTTCTAGTCTATTTGTTATCTTTTCCGGTTCTAGGAAAGGCCAGAAAGCTTCTGCCATTTCTTTGGCATCTTGGTTGAAATCTTTAATTCATCTTGCCTATGTTGAGTCGGGTAAAATTCCGCCTCAGAGAATTACAGCTCATTCTACTAGGTCAGTATCTACTTCCTGGGCGTTTAGGAATGAAGCTTCGGTTGACCAGATCTGCAAAGCAGCAACTTGGTCCTCTTTGCATACTTTTACTAAATTCTACCATTTTGATGTATTTTCTTCTTCTGAAGCAGTTTTTGGTAGAAAAGTTCTTCAGGCAGCGGTTTCAGTTTGAATCTTCTGCTTATGTTTTTTGTTAAACTTTATTTTGGGTGTGGATTATTTTCAGCAGGAATTGGCTGTCTTTATTTTATCCCTCCCTCTCTAGTGACTCTTGTGTGGAAAGATCCACATCTTGGGTAGTCATTATCCCATACGTCACTAGCTCATGGACTCTTGTTAATTACATGAAAGAAAACATAATTTATGTAAGAACTTACCTGATAAATTCATTTCTTTCATATTAACAAGAGTCCATGAGGCCCACCCTTTTTTGTGGTGGTTATGATTTTTTTGTATAAAGCACAATTATTCCAATTCCTTATTTTATATGCTTCGCACTTTTTTTCTTATCACCCCACTTCTTGGCTATTCGTTAAACTGATTTGTGGGTGTGGTGAGGGGTGTATTTATAGGCATTTTAAGGTTTGGGAAACTTTGCCCCTCCTGGTAGGAATGTATATCCCATACGTCACTAGCTCATGGACTCTTGTTAATATGAAAGAAATGAATTTATCAGGTAAGTTCTTACATAAATTATGTTTTCACGGCTAACGCCAAACTCTAAATCTAGGCCTCTGTGTTAACACTATTAATGCCCCAGGGAGACTCTATCCACACCGATCATAACACAACTGATGCATCCTTTGAAAAAGGTGATAGAATATTTCATGAAGTTGTTAACAATGTGCATGACCGGTTTAAGAAAAATGCTGAACTACTTCTTTCTAAAATGGTACAAGCCAAAGATATAACTAGTTGGAATGATAATGGGGAGTTTATTTACAAAAACTAAAGAATCACCGGTTCAAACATACTAGACTTAGTACGCTGCGCTACAAAAAGTCACAACGTGACCATGCGCAAAACACCGCAAGGTTGGGAGACTTTTATGAAAGCTATGGCTGAACTGAATATTCCATCGTCAGTTGTTGGTAATGCTAGAAACCGGGATACCTTTGATCATCTAAAAATGGAGATTAGGGATGTTACCCATTTACCAGAGACATTACCGCAACATGATATTTTACCATTACCTCCAACACCCACCAGGGGTCTATTTACACCTCAGGGTTACCTGATGCCGAAAAAAAAGACCTAAATCACTTTTTAATCCTTCAACATGGTTGAGTTTGTAAATTCCCGAAAAATCTAGCGAATATTGTGTACCTTGCTTTATCATTAATCATATATTTGAGGTAAAGTTTAAAATGTATCCAAGTTTATATAAAAAAAAATGACAACATAACAAGTATGTAAAATAATGAAAATGTATTAATACATGGGAAATACATGATTTTATACTTAGAGATATAATATTCATTATGGAGTTGTTTTTATCTTAATTGTTAATAAAGCTTAAAGTATTTTGTTTGTGTAAAAAAACTAAAAAGGTGTCTGTGTTTATTTTAAAATTAATACACATTGAATACATACTTGGATTATAACATTCATTACAAGAGGTGTAATAATAATTAGTTATTGCAAAATTTACACGTCCGTACATGTTTTGTTATAACAACTTTTACATGTTTGTACATATTCATTGCAAAAAGGATTTATTCTCAAATTTAATTTACAACGTTGTACATATTGCGAGACTATTTTATCATTCTTTTTTAAGTCTGATGAAAAGAAATTGAGTACTTTATCAAAACTCATACCCTTAGACATACAATGCATAATAAAATACAATATTGACCACACACCACAGATAATGTATCTTGTATCTGTTTATTCTGAAATACTATTCGAGTGGTATTCCTTTTTAAAAAAATTAAAAATGATTTAGGAAATACGTTGTACAGTTAAATTCCATACGAATCAAAAAATACCCAACACCCCTTTGATCGAAATAAATTGCTACCCAATGTTCACCAGCACGTGTGGAAGGGTCAGTGTTAATGATAAAACCTATAGGTCTATTTCTTAGTCTTTGTTTTGGTAAGAAATCACACTTGTATACACCGTTAAACACTGAACGTGTATAAGGATCTCTGGTTAGGATTCTTGTTATTTCCAAAGTGTTCATCTTTGTTTATAGATAGTCGTACAAGACTTCTCTTCTTTGATTAATTTCAATAATATTATCAAATACACTATAAATAATCATATTAATTGTTCTCTCAAGTGGTCTTGAAAATCGGATTTCACCTCTGAGATTACCACTGCGTATAAGAGAGTAGTGTGAGCCACACTCTTGGTCTGGTGACAAATCAAAGGCAAAAAGTGTGTAACAACGTACATACTCTTCTCTATTAATGAGTATTCCAGCATCAGAATTTTGTTTCCCAGCGATGTTGACTAATGATATGTATTCACGTATAGCGTTTCCATTTTCAAAGTCTGGTTGAAAAGGTTTTGTTGGTATTTGTTTACCATCCAGATACAAGGCTGCAAAATTCACATAGTTATGTTTGAAACATAAGGGATTCTTGTCATAAGCGCCAGAGAAAGCGTGGTTATCAACAAATCCAATAACAACGGTTTTTGGTAGTTGTCCAAGAAATACATTTTCCTGATTGCAGACACGCGAGCCAGCAGCCACGGAATAGACCTTTAAACTGACTGTCCAAAGCGTATTTTGCATTTTCTCTCTTTCTGTTCTTTCCCTTTTTGTGAGTTTTTCCTTTTTTTTTTTTTTTTTTGGCTTTTTTTCTGTCTGCTTCTTGTTTGATGTAAAGACACTTGAAAATTAGCCACTTTAGTTCAATACGAATTGAATAAATAGATAAAGGTGATTCTTATACGAAATTTTGCTTTGTATATTTTTTAATTTTGCAAATGGAAAAAAAAAGAGAAAAAAGAAAATGTAAAAAAATGTTTGTATTTTTGATATGTGTTGGTCCTGCGTGACTAAGAATATGTTGAATACATGTCATTTCTATTTTTGTTAAGTGGCTAAGACTAATAAAGATGTTAAAAAAAAAAAGTTTGACTTCCTCTCTGTAGCCCGTCCATTTGATGAATCAGGATTTAGAGGTGGAGACCGTGGAACAGACTTCTTAGGGGGTCTCACTGGACAAAAGGATATTATATGCCCAGTAGCTCCACAATAGAAACATAAGCCATTAGTTCTCCTTCTGGCCATTTCATGAGTGGTAAGAGGGGTTGATATCTTCCTTTGGATTGATAAGGATACAGCCTTTGGGGTAGTGGACACAGGAGTAGGAGTACCCAACCCAGAATTTTTTTTTATTGATAAAGTCTTTCAGGCTATCCTGTAAAGTCTGGAATCCTGCAGTGAAAACTTGGATAAGTGACTTCAATGTATCCGGAAGTGACTTTAGAATTTAATTAAGTTGTAGTAGATGAGAGTCCACAGACAAAATTCTCTCTGACACTCCAGTCAAAGAATGGATCACCTCCGGAAGCTCTGATGTAAGGCCTTGACATTCTGTCATACTCTGCAAGGGAGCAGGTTCAGTAGTTGGGAGCTGTTGTGCAGAGGTGTCAGGTTCTGGGGTTTAAGTTGTGTTTTGTCTGTGTGAGTCTTTCCTTTTAGGAATAATTAAACAGGTACAAGGTTTTAGGAAATAAATGTGATGGTTTTATTGATAGGATAATTAGCAATGCAGAGATATGCAAACTAGATAAGGCAAAGTCTATAGGCTGTAGTATCAGGCAGGAATACAGATCTTTGTAATAACAGACAGGATACTTGCATATGCTGTAAACTGGAACTATAGGCTGTAGACTGGAACTGTGTAATAACAGGCAGGAATGCAGTTCTTTGTAATAACAGGCTGGATACTTGCATATGCTGTAGACTGGAACTCTGTAGTAACAGACAGGAATGCAGATCTTTGTAATAACAGGCAGGATACTTGCATATGCTGTAGACTGGAACTCTGTAGTAACAGACAGGAATGTAGATCTTTGTAATAACAGGCAGGGTACTTGCATATGCTGTAGACTGGAACTCTGTAGTAACAGACAGGAAGGCAGATTTTTGTAATAACAGGCAGGATACTTGCATATGCTGTAGACTGGAACTATAGGCTGTAGACTGGAACTCTGTAGTAACAGACAGGAATGCAGATCTTGTAATAACAGACAGGATACTTGCATATGCTGTAGACTGGAACTATATGCTGTAGACTGGAACTATAGGCTGTAGACTGGAACTCTGTAGTAACAGACAAGAATGCAGATCCTTGTAATAACAGGCAGGATACATGCATATGCTGTAGACTGGAACTCTGAGGCAGTCCTTAGGAAATATCAGGGGATTAGCCAAGATCAATTGCCAGGAAATCAGTCCAGAAACGGAACACAGTGCCAAGGGAAAATCAAGAAGAGCAGTCTGTAAATGAAGCAGAAATCAGGCACCAGGAAATCCAACAAATTTGTATTTCACTCAGGAAACAGGACCAGAGGGTCTTTCAGAGTATAATACTCAATGTCAAGGCCCAGAACTGCAAGCAAACCTCCCAAATATAGTAGGCTGCTGATTATATGAATTGTTTCAGCTGGTAAGCAGGTGGAGCCAGAGAGCCAAAGTTTCAGCAAACAGAAAAACCCAATATTCTTAGCCTGTGATCAAGCCATCTGGTGGCAAAGAGGTAAGACAACAGGCTGGGAAAGAACAGCAGCAGAAATAGAAACAGGTCCCAGGTTCAATTCTAGGCTGGATCATGACAGCTTCAGCGCTCATAATAGAAAAAGCATCTCTATTCCTTATAAGTTTTATTTTCAGATCGAGTCCATTCAATAACAATTTTTCTTGGAAAAACAGATCACTATGTAGATGACCTAGCAATTCAATAGTTTTACCACGCTCTAACATACATGCTCTCTTTACAAAACCACTATTATCACCATCTAGTTCACAATTATCGTGTAACACTGCTGCATCTTTATAAAACAATCCTGCTGTAAATTGTGTGGATAAAGCATCTGCGCTGTAGTTGAGAATTGTTTCAATGTACGACTGGTAAGCATATAGGTTATTTGATTGTGAGATGAGTCTGTCTCCTAATGTAACATCGACTTGGTTAAACAGTGTGGCTAGTGGATAGTTGATGAGGCTAACGCGTGCTCCAGCAGGCGGAGCTGTATTGTCTTGTTTGACTATTTTACAGGCTATATACATCAAAGTGTTGTTCAGGTCAAAATAATGATCGCCGCTTCCTGCTATATAAAATTCCAGGGGTGCATTTTCAGTTATAGCTGTGAGTGACTGTATTTTGACATACAGTGATTTTTCTATACCCGTTTGTGTCGGCTGTATTTGAAATATGTTGAGTTCTGATTTGGTACATTCTAATGATCCGTTGTGTATGAAAGCCATATTTTGCTAAGTATTTCTAAAAGATGTCATCCACTGAGCGTCTTGATGTTTTCTGTTTCTTTTTGGGCCTGTTTATCACCTTTTTGCTTATGAATTGTGATGAAATTGGTGGAAAAGTAACTTGACGTTTCCTTTTTGGTTTTCTCTTCTTACTGATATAAACTACACCAGATCCCTCTTGTGGACTGCTATTCATTTTATTCATAACAGCTGTGGAAACACGACCCACAACATCCTTTGCTATACCTTGTGCCGCTGTTTTCATATGCGGTTTCACTATATCTAGTCCACGTCGAAAAAGTGGGACAGCCATCCTAAAAAGATTATGAAATATTCCACCTAATCTGTGGCCATACATGTACGAACTATGGTGAAAACCTGGTAGACCATTACCAGCTTGTGTCCTATAATAATTATTGTAAATGGTGGGGTCACCATAAACCTTGACAGCCACCATTCTTTAGTACAAGTTGTTCTTGCACGGCCTAAAGTGTAGCTTAATGATTGCCTTTCCGTATTTAAATCCCACATTCTTGTTCTGATCGTTCTTAATTTCAATTGTTATACAGTCAAAATGATGATTGTTTACAGGTATGTAGTCTTGCTTGGTGTACCGTTGAGTGATGATTTCATTATTGCCACCAGTAATTTCTACTGTTCTTAGTAATGATACATATCCATCACCCACACGTTGGTGTTCTATGATGTCTGTATAGATGAAGAGTGTGTAGAAGCCGGCATTTATATTGCAATATATTTTGCCACCATCATTCTTTACACCTTGATTGTTAATTTCCAATATATGCACCAACCTTTCTGAGGTTGAGATGGTAGAGTTGCCTAAGATATGCACAGCTCTTCCCAGTTCGTCGTATTTAAGCTTTACATCTATGTTAGCGGTTTGGAGAGATACTAATTTTTCATTGATAGTTTTTATTAAATTGCTTATATCTTTATAATAGCTGGCTTTTACGGCTAACGGCGTAGTGAATTTGTTTGGTGCCATAACAATTATTCTAGAATCAGCGGCATCTAGGGTGTCCCACGTATGGGGGTTTTGTATCTCCATCAGAGCTATTTCCCATTCTCCTTTTAATATAATGGGTTTAGCTAACTTTGTTGTAAAACTAGATATCTGATTTTTAGGAAAAATGTTGTACGACGGGTTACTAGGTAACGTTAAGTAAAATGGTGATGCTTCCATTATTCTATATATCGGTTAACTGACTTTTGTGTATCCAGCTGTTAAATTTATCCGGATAGCCCTTCCATTTAACATAAACGTACTAATTTCTCCTAAAACTTTTCTGTTTTAAGATTTTTTTAATTTTGTAAATGCGGTTTTTATCTTGTGTTATTTTTTTTAAGTTCTACGGGGTAAAAGCTACCTTCGATAGACTCATCAGCTAAATCTTTCAGTTTGTAAAGAGGTTTAAATCCTCTTGTATTCACTCCTTCACTTATAAATATTTCATCTGTGAAATTTTGCTCATAAATTTTGCTCATAATTTACACATTTTTTAATTAAATAAATTTATAGTCTTTTATAAATCTCCTAATCAACAATATCAAAATAAGCTTAAGCTTAATACCCCCCTCTTAAAACCTTTTAATCCAAATCCTAATGAAAAAATATGCATATCAATTTGATATCAAATTCGTATTAAAAACACTTTTTTTAATATCAATTTAATATCAAATTCATATCAAAATCCCTTTTTAACAATTTTATATCAATTTGATATCAAATTCGTATTAAAAACACTTTTTAATATCAATTTAATATCAAATTCATATCAAAACCCCCTTTTTATATCAATTTAATATCAAATTGATATTAAAAAGGGGCGCAAAAGTGGGAGGAGAAAGGGGCGGGTTAGGGGAGGAGAAAGGGGCGTGTCCATCTGTCAAAATGAGTTTGACATAACCTCCATACTCTTACTACTGACATGAAAATATGAGTATTTTACATTCCATGTTCTTCACGTAGCAGAATATTTATTCATAAATACATATTTCTAAATATATCTGATGGTATTTTGGTACAATATTTATATATATATATATTTACCTATATACTGTATATAGATGATTATATATAGGTATAGATATATACAGATAAATATATAGGAATATCTATTTAAAAATTCATAAAACATATTCTGCTATGGAATGGCAAATATTTAAAGTAAATACACAGTGTCACACTTTATTAAATATGAATATTGCATAAATATGTTTTTACATGTTTTCATCTACTTAACTGCAAAGGGACCCAATGCACTTATATATATTTCTATATATGTGCACATATGTATTTATGTGTTTATATGTGTATATTGGTCTGTACATACATAAATACACATATAAATACATCTCAATAATATAAGTCCCAGCACTCAAATAGTAAATTCAACTGGTTACTAACAAAAATCAGGCATATTTCACAAGATTTATTCAAAATATATTCTTGCATAAATCAAAATATTTGACATATATAAAGAGAATCTCCATACTAAACATTCACCCATTTATTACATAAATCATAATCAAAAAATGAAAAAAGTAAAAATGCAAAAAAGCCCCAAAAGAACCTAGAGGCGTCCCAAGGGGGGAGAAAATAATCGTCACCGTTCAAGTTGCAAATCCACGCTGTGGGAATGTCATTCAAATTCAAAGCACCACAGCTTCACAGTCTACTGAAACAGCCCAATCCGATAGTAAAAAAGTTCTTATGTAGCTGTTTAATAACAGGGTCTTATAACTGGGTCACTATCTATTTCTAACACCAGAGATTTTTGAGCCGTTATAATTTTTGTGTGCAATATTTTTTTTTAAGAATTTTTATTAGATTGTGCTATTATGGGTGCAACTGTACTTTGTAATGTATTTATTATTTGTTTTTTTACCCTTTTTGGTTTAGCAAAACAGTAAACTACAGCTCTGACGACTCGGTAATCATTCTGACTCGCACAAACACCTGTGATCAACCCCTTTTCGCTCACGCTTAACTATTAACACACCACTCGTAATCTGGTCCAAGATATTTAGTTATGCATAATGAAACAACTTTGCAATATATTTTCAGTTTTTTTAGTTTTGGTTCCTATTTATGTAATTTTGCTCTGAAAATCGAGCAATTTCTAATTCTCAGAACTCTTCTGACTTCTCTAGGATATATCCCTGCTACATATCTGTCCTTGAACTGGCTTCAACTGACTACAAACTGCAAAACAATTCACTCTATACTGACATTATAGCCAGAGCCTTGTTGTCTGTAGACTAAGGCCAAGTAAAAATTATGTTAATTTTTTTAAAAACATTAAAGGGACATAAACATAAAAGGGACATAAAAGGGATGTAAACAACTTTCCAATTTACTTCTATTATCTAATTTGTTTTTGTACTCTTAATATCCTTTGTTGAAAAGGATACCTAGGTAGAGTCAGAAGCTGCTGATTGGTGGCTGCACATATATACCTCATGTCATTGGCTCACCCAATGCATTTAGCTAGCTTCCAATAGTGCATTGCTGCTGCTTCAACAAAGAATAACAAGATAATAAAGCAAATAATAGAAGTAAATTGGAAAGTTGTTTAAAGGGACATTGTACACCAGATTTTTCTTTGTATAAATGTTTTGTAGATGATCCATTTATATAGCCCATCTGGGGGTGTTTTTGTAACAATGTGTAGTTTTGCTTTTTTTTAAATAACATTGTGCTGATTTTCCTAATCAAGCCCCAAAGTGTCAGATGTATACACCCGTTTACAGACTACTGCTGGCTCCTGTTTGTCTAATCTGTCTTTTCATATGCAGGGAAGGTATGAGAGGGGGAGTGTCTTCTCTTCCTGGTTTCCCAGCCTCTTTTAGTGGATGTCCCATCCTAATCTCATCAGCAGTGCTAAACTGGGTGCATATCCTTCTTTATAGTAGTGTTATATGAAAATTGGTGTACACTGTCCATTTAAAATTGTATTCTCTTTCTGAATCATGAATGTTGGGTTTCATGTCCCTTTAAGATTTGGCCAATATGTTATTCAATAGCACCACAACATAAATGTCTTGTAATTACATGGTGCTTACTGTCCCTTTAAGTAAAGCAGAGGAATAGATACTGGCTTTGTAATATTCAATACTCCTCGATTGAAAATCTCTGTTGTGTCCTATGGGGTAGTTGGTTGCCATTTCTCATTGTGAGGGTTATTTCTATTTTAGCATTTTATACGGACAAACAATCCCTCCTCTTTTAATGAGGAGCACAGCCTCCCCCTCCTATTTTGAATCCATAAGTATTTGCTGTGAGAAAACGTCAAACACTAAATTACTATGGTATGGATATATATATATATATATATATATATATATATATATATATATATATATATATATATATATTGTTTTAACACATTAAAGGGACATGAAACCCAACATTTTTCTTTCATGGTTCAGACAGAGCATACAATGTTTAACAACTTTCCAATTTACTTCTATTATTTAATGTGCTTCCTTGTCTTATTATCCTTTGCTGAAAGTTTTATCTAGGAAAGCTCAGGAGCAGCAGAGAACCTTAACTTTGTTTGATGCAGTAGCCAAGCTCCACCCCCCACTGGAGGAACCAATCCAGGCTTCTGCTAAAACAAGGCTAGCCATGCTCATTATGTTAGTATGAACTACTTTGGTTTGCAGTTGCTATCTACTGAAGCCAGTGAGGGAAAGATATGTGGCAGGTTTAGCCAGTTATGAGTGAAATGAGAAGATGGCACAATAAATAGTAAATGTAAATTGTAAAGTTATTTTACTACACATAACTAAATATTTTGTATTAAAATGACAGTATTTACTGCTCCCTCAAGCCATACAACTAATGTAACAGGAAAATCTAGTTAAATTGGTTAAATTGTGAAACATCTGTGGGAACACACAAGACAGAAGGACGCCTCCTAGTGTAATATAGTTTACACCATATACAAACAAACAAGAATGTAAGGCAGGTACTCACAAAGGAAGCAGCACCCACTTGTGCTTAGTGACATCTACTGGGATCTCTCAGTGTCCCAGCTCACTGCTCCTTGGATCCTGCACACCTCCGTCAGGGGCGTTTCCCCAAAGCAAAAACTCAGACTCTCAGTCAAGTGAAAGTATAAAATCCCCTTTTAATAAAATGCAGTATAAAACCATAGGGTCCAACAATCACCACTATGTAATAAAAATGTTGCAACGCGTTTCTCAGCTCACACGCTGTTTCATCAGGCATATAGACCCTAACTGAGAGCTCTGATCTTTAAACTAAACCCAACCAATAAAAACACAGGTATGCTATCCCACCTCCCTATACGGGTATTACAGATAATGATTAGTTTTCAAATTAACTCTCCCTATACCCCACAATACTTTGTCAAAGAAATACAATGAAAAGATTATCTATATATAATAAACAATACACATCATTAGCTTCCCTGATGTGTGTAGCAGAATAGCCCTAATGTATTATCTAAATCAAATTGTTTTAGACAGGTTGATACCCCTGTTTACCGGAGGATTGCTACTTTGTGTCTTGTTTCTTATTAGATTAACTGTTGGTCCATTACTGATATATCAACAATAAGGGCCTATTGTGATCATGATTTGAACATCCTTACTAACCTTATTGGTATGCTAGCAGAGCATTCTTGAATCTTAGTAATACTGAGAAATATTGAAAACTTTGAGTCAAAACTCGTTGTATAAAATGTTTGTTTCTTTGTCTCCTATGCCTAATAGCTGATAGGTAGTCCTTTCTCTTGCTCTCTGCCAATGGCAGTATCCTGTGTCATAATCTTTGATGTAAACAAAATACGCCTACAATTCTCGTGTGTATTCTAGCATTGTAACTGTCCTACATCTCTTACAGTATAATAAGCTATCGAATTTGGTAATAATAAATAATAGTATGAACCAATGAAGCATGAACTTAATATGGTATATACGGTTCAATTTTACTAGATTACAACAAACCGATGGGCCCATAACTTCCTGGTCGATAAAGAGCAACTAGGCCTTTCACAATCATAGTTAAAAAACTGGTGTCATCCTTAATGATGTATAACTTTTGATTTTTATTTGTGCTGATAAATATCGTGCAGCTATTTGTCTAACATTATATTTTGTGCTTATTTGCGTATCATCTACAAAATATTAATTGTATACCAAAAAGATAATTCTAATGGGATTTATAAATGAGTAATAAAGTGTGTAGAATCCATTAATCATTACATAAATGTATGTAATAGCTTGGGCTACCTGATACACCCACCCAGAGATAAAAAACAGTGAAATATATATATTAGTCAATATTATTAGAAAGCTGCCATATCGATGTTTTCGTTTAACCCCTCTACTCTGCTAGCATACCAATAAGGTTAGTAAGGATGTTCAAATCATGATCACAATAGGCCCTTATTGTCGATATATCAGTAATGGGCCAACAGTTAATCTAATAAGAAACAAGACACAAAGTAGCAATCCTCCGGTAAACAGGGGTATCAACCTGTCTAAAACAATTTGATTTAGATCACACATTAGGGCTATTCTGCTGCACACATCAGGGAAGCTAATGACTGTGTATTGTTTATTATATATAGATAATCTTTTCATTGTATTTATTTGACAAAATATTGTGGGGTATAGGAAGAGTTAATTTTAAAACTAATCATTATCTGTAACACCTGTATAGTGAGGTGGGATAGCATACCTGTGTTTTTATTGGTTGGGTTTAGTTTAAAAATCAGAGCTCTCAGTTAGTGTCTATATGCCTGATGAAACAGCGTGTGAGCTGAGAAACGCGTTGCAACATTTTTTTTATATAGTGGTGATTGCTGGACCCTATGGTTTTTTACGGCATTTTATTAAAAGTGGATTTTATACTTTCACTTGACTGAGAGCCTGAGTTTTTGCTTTGGGGAAACGCCCCTGACGGAGGTGTGCAGGATCCAAGGAGCAGTGAGCTGGGACACTGAGAGATCCCAGTAGGTGTCACTAAGCACAAGTGGGTGCTGCTTCCTTTGTGAGTACCTGCCTTACATTCTTGTTTGTTTGTAAATGGTGCAAACTATATTACACTAGGAGGCGCCCTTCTGTCTTTTGTGTTCCCACAGATGTTTCACAATTTTTCCTATTGGATAGGGAAGGAGCAGCCGATATTGGAGGACAGAAAAGTCTCTGCACGTCCAAGAAAGGACAGCACAAACAATGATTGATCATCTATATGGACTGATAAGATAAGAATTTCTTATACGTGCCAAAACAATTGTCCTTTTAATTTCTGGCTATATTTAAAGCCTTACCATGTTTCTATCTTTTATTTGCTATAATATATTGTGTATGGTCACTCTGTTATATTGCACCCCCTAGAGTCTACAAAATTTTCATTGCAGCAAATAATATGTGAATAACGTGAACGTAAAACATAATATCTAAACAATTTAATATTAATGATAAGTGGCTTGTGTGTTTTTTGAATGAAGATTTTTAATTTAACCAAGTGTCCATTAATGACATGCAATCAATATTTTCCAAGTCTAAAAGCTTTATTGCAATTGTAAACGAACATTCAAATGAACATTCTGCCTATTGTAGTTTAGCTGAGTACATATTTCATATCTAACTTAACATGTCACATTTATTTACTGAGCTTGTACATAACAAAACAATGACAAAATATTGAGCAAATAGCCAATGTATTGTATTGACTTTGCACTTGAAAATCCTGTGTGTGTTTGTGTATGTGTGTATTTATATATGTATGTACTGTATTTGTGTGTGTGTGTGTATATATATATAAGTATGTGTTTGTGTGTATGTGTGTGTTTGTGTGCGTCTGTTTGTGTATGTGCGTGTGTGTACTGTATGTATGTATGTTTGTGTATGTATGTGTGTTTGTATGTGGGGGGGGGGGGGTATGTGAGACAATTTGCTCAGTTCTTGTCCTTGTCCATAGGATATCGTTATTTTTATTGATATACACATTTTTCTTATGGCCTACTCATGTATTTATATCCAATAAAACACAATATGGTGTAGAAAAGAAGAAATTGTTTGGTACACTAAAGATGTCTTAAGCGTAAACTATTATTTGTAACACGTTACACTGTATTACTAAAGCTTACAAAGTACGCAAAAGCTGTCTCAGAGCTACACAGTTGGAGGAAATCCTAGCAGCACTGAGCTAGATAACATCTTGAAGTAGACAGAAAAATTGCCACAGCCTTTGATTGAGATTTTTTTACCTAACAGTTATTAAAGGGACATGAAACCCCTTTTTTCATGATTCAGACATAGTCTGGTGGTCCACGAGAAGATGTTGGTGGTCCTTGACAACATCAAGCAGGAATTAATTTCTTCTGATGGTGTCACCCCCATCGCGCTGCAATTCCCTACAGTGCCTGGCTGGACATCAGTGAAAACCGATGGAGGAGGAGATAAATTACAATCTCCCAACGCATGTTGCGTAGAACTGCACAACTTGCATAGCTAGATTGTATTTTGAACTCCTCCTGCCCGGCGCGCTGCTCAGAGAAAGATGCTTCCATTCTAAAGTCAGCAGAGGTTTGTATAGTCTTGGCTTGAAATAGTGGAATTAAAGAAAATCTTAAAAAAAATTCTTTCTTTCATTTATTTTCTTTACCTGTCTCTTTGTAGTAGTTTTCCTAATTCCTTCAAATGGACTTACATCACTGTTTGTCTTCCTCCCCTCCATCTTCTTTTTTTTAATTTATTAAATATTAATTATTTTTCAGTCTAATAATTTTCCCGCACACAAAGCCATTCCACCTGATTTCCAGTAATTGCCATCCAGCAGATCAGCCATATCCCACCAGTAGTAATTGCCAGTAACATCAGTCGTGGTTAGCTCACATCCATATTGAGAGCTTTCTGATATAAACTTAATTTTTGACTCCAATGTGTGTCCATTATCATAAGTAGTTTTAAATAATTCCTAACTGGGGAGGTAACTTGGAAGTCTTGTGGTCCTTTTAAACATAATTCTTTTTCTTTTACAAAGATATGACAAGTCCACGGATTTCTTCCTTACTTGTGAGATATTAACCTCCTGCTAACAGGAAGTGGCAAAGAGCACCACAGCAGAGCTGTATATATAGCCCCTCCCCTTCCCCTCCACCCTCAGTCATTCTCTTTGCCTGTGTTATACTAGGAAGACATGGTAAAGTGAGGTGTTAGTTTTAGTTTCTTCAATCAAGAAGTTTTTTATTTTAAATGGTACCGGTGTGTACTATTTTCCTCAGGGGGATATGGAAGAAGATTTCTGCCCTGAGGTTTGATGATCTTAGCATTTGTAACTAAGATCCACGCTGGTTCCCACAAGACTTCTGAAGGTAACCATGAGATATCTTCAGTGTGGAGACCGGTTTCATGTTACAAGCAGCATTAAGGTATGTGCAGCCTTTTTTTCTGAGGAGACTTGGTGTATCAGAACTGGCTGGCATTATTTCCCTGTATGGGAATGGGGTAAGCAGTAAAACCTATTTTAATAAGAGGGGTGTTACTGGAGTCCCTATATTATATTTATCATTAGTTGATATTTGGGCATTATGTGACATGGGAGACAATATAAAAAACAATGTTTTATGTTTTTTATTTTTGGCACTTATAACTTATTGTTTTTATGCTTGAGGGTTGTATTGTGTGTGTATTTTTACTTTAGTGCAAAACCGCATTCCCATGCAGTGTTGTTTGGGCCTACTCCGACTTTTGACCTTAAGGGGCGGAGCCTATTTTGGCGCACTTTCTTCAGGCTTAGCAGCAGCAAACAGTAACTCAGTGACTCCTGGACTGTGTAGCTGGTCTGAAGGGCCTGAAACTTGATTTGAAGTACCCTGGGGGCAGGTAGGCGCCACAGCAGAGCTGTGGCGAGGTGCAGAGGGTATTTTTATCTATCTTTTGACTACATGTTGATATAAGTACTTCTAAAGCTTTTTTCTGCCCTTGCTTCTGGGTGCAGTAATTTTTGGATTAACCAACGATATTAAATTAAATTTGGGAATAATTTAAAGTTTTTTGTGCATTTTGGAAAAATTGTTCACTTTTTCTTTTCTTAAAGGCACAGTACACGTTTTTCTAATGTTTATTTTATGCTATAAATAAGTGTTTAAACGACTTTTGTGGTATTACTAGTCTGTTCAACATGTCTGACATTGAGGTTTTTCATTGTTCTATGTGTTTAGAAGCTATTGTGCAACCCCCTCTAACATTGTGTAACTTTTGTACTGAAAGGGCTTTACAATGTAAAAAGCATATTTTAAATAAAGTAAGGGTGCCTAAGGATGATTCTCAGTCTGAAGAGAATCAGGATATGCCATCCAATTCTCCCCAAGTGTCACAACCGTTAACGCCCACATAAGGAGATGGCTGCAGTTATGTCAACTACCTTTACAGAGGTATTGTCTAAATTACCAGTGTTGCAGGGTAAATGCAGTAGGTCAAGTATTAATGTAAATACTGAATCCTCTGATGCTTTATTAGCTATTTCCTATGTTCCCTCACAGAGCTCTGAGTTGGGGATCAGGGAATTACTGTCTGAGGGTGAAATTTCTGATTCAGGGAATGTTTTGCCTCAGACAGATTCGGATGCTATGTCATTTAAATTTAAGCTTGAACACCTCCGCCTGTTGCTTAGGGAGGTTTTAGCGACTCTGGATGATTGTGATCCTATTGTGATTTCTCCAGAGAAATGTAAAATGGATAAATATTTGGAAGTTCCTACTTACACTGATATTTTTCCGGTTCCTATGAGAATTTCGGAAATTATAAAAAAGGATTGGGATAGACCAGGTATACCGTTTCTCCCCCTCCTATTTTTGTTTCCCATACCAGACACCATTCTGGACTTATCAAACGGTCTCTAAGGTAGAGGGAGCTATATCTACCCTAGCTAAGTGTACAACTATATCCATTAAGGACAGTTGTGCTTTCAAGGACCCTATGGATATAAAATTAGAGGGTCTACTTAAGAAATTATTTATTAATCAGAGGTTTTCTTTTTCAACCGATGGCTTGCATTGTTTCAGTAACTACTGCAGCAGCTTTTTTGGTTTGAGGCTCTAGAGGAGGCTCTCAAGGTTGAGACCCCATTAGATGACATTTTGAATAGAAGTAAGGCTCTCAAACTAGTTAATTCTTTTATTACTAATGCCGCTTTTTAAATCACTAAATTAGCAGCAAAGAATGCAGGCTTTGCTGTCTTAGCACGTAAAGTGCTGTGGCTCAAATCTTGGTCTGCTGATGTCTCATCAAAGACTTAGCTTTTTGGCTATTCCTTTTAAAGGTAAGACCCTTTTTGGGCCTGAATTGAAATAATTTCTGACATTTCAGGAGGTAAAGGCCATGCCTTATCTCTTGATAAGTCTGTTAAGATGAGGGGTATGGACAACAGAGAACAATTAAAATCTAAAGCGCCAGTACAGGCAAAATATACCCAAGAAAAAGAGAGCATGCAATTTAGTGTTTAAATAAAAAAATAATAATTTATTCTTCAACAAATGTCACAAAAAGAACCTAAAAAAAATAAAAAAAATATGTATAACATGAGATGAAAATCTCCTAGGTATAAATTAAACCTTATACAAGAATTCAGACAATAAAATATGTGATTGGCCAATCTCTATTAAAATGTGAGTAATCTATAAAAGCATTTATACAAGGAAAATTACACATATATTGTAGGTTACTACTGTAAGCAACTAGAACTGTATGTATCAGAATATCAAGCAATTTGTAACACAATATCTATCATCAAATTATCTACTGATAATCTAAGAGTATGTGCGCTAAGTGCATAAACCAAATAGCTTCCGTTAAATATGGCTAAGTCAGCATATCAGTAAAATGTCCACAAAGGTGCAGATGAATATGAGTGATTTACTGGTATCCGTGATTCCTTTAGTGTAGCACAGTGTTTTTTAGTGCTCAAATGGATCCACTAGAAACTACAGGTACCTGTTTAAGTGATCCTTTTAAGTTCAGCTCTTAGAATGGAAAGAGCTGTCTTCTTTGTCCGATGTCACCTTTTAGAAGAAAATGCCTCCAAAATAAGACAAGCAGTGTAACTGTTTTTGCTGATCTTGAAGCCGTGCTGTAAACCCCAGCTACAAACACTTCTGTCTCTTGCTCAGTTATCACCTATACCGGTTAGGGCACTGATTAGCTTAGTATTATGGGAGTGTCTGGTTTGAGCTGTGGGGTGCCGGCTCTACAGCTGATCCTTTCTTTTCTTCCTCTTGATGCACACTAGGAGATCCGTAACGCGTTTCCGCTGAAATTACTTCAGCCTTTGTCAAGCTTGATCTCCTGTGAATCCTATGGCTTTAAATAGCCCTCCTTCCATTTCAATTGGTTAGGAATTTCAGCCAATGTGTGTCTAATTGGCTTCAGCCAATATGTGTCTAATTGGCTCAGAAATGTTTGTTAAACATTTATAAACATTATATTTCTTGAATTTATGTATATTCAGATATTGTATATTTGGTAAGTTCTAATAATTAGTCATAAACATTTCTCTGAGATTTAAAATTGAATGAGTGTATAAGATTATGAGAGATATTTTCAACAAACGTTGATAAAAGAACAAAGATGAAAAAAAAACAATTTTGTTAAACTAAACATTTAAGATATTGAGGTTGGAATTAGTCATAAACAAGTATCTCTCTGAAAACTAAAATTTAATTAATTATATGAGATTGTAAGAGATATTTTCAACAAACGTTGATACAAGATCTAAGATAAAAAAAAGTTTATTTTTGAAAAACTAGTTTCAATTGTAGAGATATTTAGGTTGGAATTCAGAGATGTCCTTGGTAAGGACTAAATGCTACACAATGGTCTAAATTTGTGGAAAAAAGGTGGTGAAAACAATATATATGATAAAATTTGAAAAAAAGTTTTTAAAAGAGGATTGGGATAATTTCACTAATGTAATCCAGTTTATACTGATTTGTATATAACTTTTCTCTAGAATTTCCAGCTTCTATTTTTATAGAAGGTACTAAATTTTGATATAATTTTAAATATATTTTGATTTTATTTAGGTTTTTAAGAAGCAGTTCAGGTTAAAATCTCAGTTTAACCCTTTAGGCTTTAGGGTTTGTAATTCAAATATCCATTTGGCTTCTTTTTGCAGGAGTGCATCGGATAAATTACCACCCCTCTTTTTTTCTTTTAATTTAGTTATCGCTGTGAAGTTAAAATATTTCAAACTGTTATTGCAACACATCCTAAAATGTTTCGCGATAGGTAGATCTTTATTGCGTTCCTTTTCCGAATTTTCTATGGAGTTTACCTACCTAAGAAAAACACATACTACCATAATAAAAATGGGAATTATAAAACACATGATGAAAGAATTGATAACACTGAAAATAGACCCAATAAAGATGAATGGAGAATTCCCACATCTAATAGATTTGATACATTAGATAGAAACACAGAAACAAGAAAACAAAACAAAACAGGAGATAACAGTAAAGAACACACTGAACATTTTTTAGAGGTAGGCCCACAGCACCAGGGAACAAGAAGAAAAAGAAATCACTCAGACGACGAGGAAAGAGAGGAGGAGGGTTACAGAGAAAGAGTAGAAGAACCATACATGAACACACAGAGGGTCAAAAGGAAGAGATAAAGACTAATGGAATTTTTAATTTGAGTAAAATTAAACTTGAAAACAAACATATAGAAATATTAAACAAAGGGTTGTCATTTGCCCCAACCAGAACATTAAACAAATTTGACACTTATATTGATGCAAGTAAATTTATTAGAAATCTTACACTTAAGAAATACTTCCTTAAAACCCCTCTGGAAAGGAATTTTAACACAAAAATGTATATAAATGAACAAGAAGTCTTAAACAATACTGAATATATTCATTCAGGTCTAAAAAATAAATCCAACTTCTACCCTAAACAAGAAAAAGGATTATTTATTGAAACCTTTGAAAAATTGGTTCTTGAAGACATCAGTAAGATTAAGCAAAATACGAAAATTAAACATAATATTACACTCAAACAAAAAAAGCTAATCAAAGAATTAGAAGAAAATAAAGAGATAACTATAAAACCGGCGGACAAGGGAGGAGGGATTGTTATCTTAGACAGAGAAGCGTATAGAAATATGATTGATGATCTAATAAACGACACCAATACATACAAGCAATTAAGATGTAATCCTACGATGATATATAAAGTATTTTTGAAACACCACCTAGATAAAGCTAGTGATAAAGGGATCATTAATGATAAAGAATATGATTATCTACTCCCCAGATTTCCTATTATGCCTGTTCTCTATGCCCTCCCGAAAATTCACAAATCACTAACTAAACCTCCAGGGAGACGGATTATATCGGGGATAGATTCACTAACAGCTAATCTATCGGCTTACATAGACAAATACTTACAAAAATACGTGACAAAGCTCGATTCTTATCTAAGAGACTCTACCAATTTACTATTACTACTTGATGAGTTCAAATGGAAAAAAGATTACCTACTGGTCACATGTGATGTACAGTCCTTATATACATCTATTAAACGTGACGATGGGATACATGCCATAGAAAATTTTCTTAAAGATGATAAAGATATTAAGAAAGAACAAAGAGACTTCTTAATAGATAGTATAAGGTATATTCTTACCCATAATTTTTTCTTATACGAAGACAATTACTATGAACAGATTTGCGGCACAGCTATGGGCACCAAATTTGCCCCTAGCTACGCAAATCTGTTCATGGGAGCCTGGGAAAAACAATTTCTCAGCCTCAGCCCATATAGGGAAAACATCATTGTCTATAAGAGATATATAGACAATCTGTTTCTCATATGGAGTGGAACTAGAGAGGAACTAACAATCTGTTTAGAAAACATGAATACTAACAATCTAAATCTGAAGTTCACTGCTGATATCAGCGCTAATATAGTTAATTATTTAGACCTTGAAATCAACATTATTGATGAAAAAATATCAACCAGAACATACTTTAAGGAAGTAGACGCTAACAATTTCATCCATGAAAGTAGCTGTCACTTAAAAAGGTGGAAAGCAAACATACCTAAGAGTCAATTCCTAAGACTAAAAAGAAATTGCAAAGAGAAAGAAGACTTTGAAATACAGTCAAAAATACTAAAAAATAAATTTTTAGAAAGAGGATACTTAGAAGAGACCATAGAAACAGAAAGACAAAAAATTGTGAATCTAGATAGAAAAGAGATTTTACAATACAAACCAAAGACAACTACTTAACAATAAATAACGAAGAAATCTTCCTACCCTTCATAACAGAGTATAGTGAAGATAGGATCAAAGTTGAAAAAATAATAAAAAACCATTGGAAAATTCTTAAATCTGATCCTCATTTAGGAGAAAAACTTCCAGATAAACCAAAATTTGTTTATAAAAAAGCAAATAATATAAAAAGCAAACTTGCACCAACTTTTAAACATAAAAATAACAATACTATAAGAGGGATCTTAGGCGAAAAACTACAAGGGTTTTACCCATGCATATCATGCAAAGCATGTAAACATTCAATTAAAACAAAAAGCTTTAAATCAAACATAACAAAGAAAGATTATAAAATTAAGGAAACCATCAGGTGTATGGACACGAACGTTATCTATCTTATTACATGCAAAAAATGTGAAAAACAGTATGTAGGAGAGACAGAGAGAACACTAAGGGAAAGAATTAGGGAACACCTAAACTCCATAGAAAATTCGGAAAAGGAACGCAATAAAGATCTACCTATCGCGAAACATTTTAGGATGTGTTGCAATAACAATTTGAAATATTTTAACTTCACAGCGATAACTAAATTAAAAGAAAAAAAGAGGGGTGGTAATTTATCCGATGCACTCCTGCAAAAAGAAGCCAAATGGATATTTGAATTACAAACCCTAAAGCCTAAAGGGTTAAACTTAGATTTTAACCTGAACTGCTTCTTAAAAACCTAAATAAAATCAAAATATATTTAAAATTATATCAAAATTTAGTACCTTCTATAAAAATAGAAGCTGGAAATTCTAGAGAAAAGTTATATACAAATCAGTATAAACTGTATTACATTAGTGAAATTATACCAATCCTCTTTTAAAAACTTTTTTTCAAATTTTATCATATATATTGTTTTCACCACCTTTTTTCCACAAATTTAGACCATTGTGTAGCATTTAGTCCTTACCAAGGACATCTCTGAATTCCAACCTAAATATCTCTACAATTGAGACTAGTTTTTCAAAAATAAACTTTTTTTTTTATCATCTTAGATCTTGTATCAACGTTTGTTGAAAATATCTCTTACAATCTTATATAATTAATCAAATTTTAGTTTTCAGAGAGATACTTGTTTATGACTAATTCCAACCTCAATATCTTAAATGTTTAGTTTAACAAAATTAAGTTGTTTTTTTTTATCTTTGTTCTTTTATCAAAGTTTGTTGAAAATATCTCTCATAATCTTATACACTCATTCAATTTTAAATCTCAGAGAAATACATGTTTATGACTAATTATTAGAACTTACCAAATATACAATATCTGAATATACATAAATTCAAGAAATATAATGTTTATAAATGTTTAACAAACATTTCTGAGCCAATTAGACACATATTGGCTGAAGCCAATTAGACACACATTGGCTGAAATTCCTAACCAATTGAAATGGAAGGAGGGCTATTTAAAGCCATAGGATTCAAAGGAGATCAAGCTTGACAAAGGCTGAAGTAATTTCAGCGGAAACGCGTTACGGATCTCCTAGTGTGCATCAAGAGGAAGAAAAGAAAGGATCAGCTGTAGAGCCGGCACCCCACAGCTCAAACCAGACACTCCCATAATACTAAGCTAATCAGTGCCCTAACCGGTATAGGTGATAACTGAGCAAGAGACAGAAGTGTTTGTAGCTGGGGTTTACAGCGCGGCTTCAAGATCAGCAAAAACAGTTACACTGCTTGTCTTATTTTGGAGGCATTTTCTTCTAAAAGGTGACATCGGACAAAGAAGACAGCTCATTCCATTCTAAGAGCTGAACTTAAAAGGATCACTTAAACAGGTACCTGTAGTTTCTAGTGGATCCATTTGAGCACTAAAAAACACTGTGCTACACTAAAGGAATCACGGATACCAGTAAATCACTCATATTCATCTGCACCTTTGTGGACATTTTACTGATATGCTGACTTAGCCATATTTAACGGAAGCTATTTGGTTTATGCACTTAGCGCACATACTCTTAGATTATCAGTAGATAATTTGATGATAGATATTGTGTTACAAATTGCTTGATATTCTGATACATACAGTTCTAGTTGCTTACAGTAGTAACCTACAATATATGTGTAATTTTCCTTGTATAAATGCTTTTATAGATTACTCACATTTTAATAGAGATTGGTCAATCACATATTTTATTGTCTGAATTCTTGTATAAGGTTTAATTTATACCTAGGAGATTTTCATCTCATGTTATACATATTTTTTTTATTTTTTTTTAGGTTCTTTTTGTGACATTTGTTGAAGAATAAATTATTATTTTTTTATTTAAACACTAAATTGCATGCTCTCTTTTTCTTGGGTATATTTTGCCTGTACTGGCGCTTTAGATTTTAATTGTTCTCTGTTGTCCTTTCCCCTGGGGATTTAGGAGAAATATCCCCTTAAATCTTAAAGCATATATACCCTAACCTTTGCGCAGTCTGTATAACCTTTTGTAGATTATCTAAGATGAGGGGTATACAAAACAATTTTTCGCTCCTTTCGGAATTTTAAAGGAGGACTCTCAACTTCCTCTTTTTCCACAAAGCAGGAAGGGAATTTTCAACCAGAACTGGAATAAGGTAAACAATCCAAAAAGCCCACGTCTGCTACTAAAACAGCATGATGGGGCGGCCCCTGATCCGGGACCGGATCTAGTAGGGGGTAGACTTTCTTTCTTCACCTAGGCTTGGGTGAGAGATGTTCAGGATCCCTGGGCACTAGAAATAGTGACTCACGGGTATCAATTGGTTTTCAAGATTGTCTGTAGACTAGATTAATAGAGAGGTGTTCTTACGCTGTGTAGAAGACTTCTCTACCATGGGAGAGATTTGTCCTGTTCCAAAATTGGAACAGGGACAGGGGTTTTACTCAAATCTTTTTGTGATTCCCAGAAAAGAGGGAACTTTCAGACCCATTTTAGATCTCAAGTGTCTAAACAGGTTTCTCAGAGTCCCATTGTTCAAGATGGAGAC
The DNA here is from genome assembly GCF_027579735.1 of Bombina bombina. Lineage (NCBI taxonomy): Eukaryota > Metazoa > Chordata > Amphibia > Anura > Bombinatoridae > Bombina > Bombina bombina. The sequence goes on along the minus strand of NC_069503.1, from coordinate 892,386,000 downwards.
TATACGAACAATCTTACCAATGATCCAGGAGGGTCAATATATGACTACTGTGGACTTGAAGGATGCTTTCATATTCCTATCCACAAGGATCATCAGTTTCTAAGGTTTGCTTTTCTAGACAAATATTATCAGTTCGTGGCTCTTCCCTTCGGGTTTGCCACAGCACCCAGAATCTTCACAAAGGTTTTAGGGTCTCTTCTGGCGGTTCTCAGACCACGAGGTTTAGCAGTGGTGCCTTTTCTGGACAATATTCTAATCCAGGCATCCACGTTTTCACTGACAAGATCTCACACGGACACAGTGTTGTCTTTTCTGAGAACTTACGGTTGAAAGGTGAACATTGAGAAAGTTCAATAGTTTCACAGACAAGGGTTCCTTTCTTGGAAACTCTGATAGACTTAGTAGCTATGAAAATATTTCTGACAGAGGTCAGAAAATCAAAGATTCTATATATTTGCCGAGCACTTTAGTCCATTTCTTGGCCATCAGTGACTCAGTGTATGGAGGTAATTGGATTAATGGTAACGGCAATGGACATTGTTCCATTTGCTTGCTTTCATCTCAGACCACTGCAACTGTGCATGCTCGGACAGTGGAATGGGGATTATGCGGATTTATCTCCTCAGATAAATCTGGATCAAGAGACCAGAAACTATCTTCTTTGGTGGTTGTCGCTTGATCATCTGTCCCAGGGGACTTGTTTCCGCAGACACTCGTGGGTAATAGTGATAATGGATGCCAGCTTTTTGAGCTGGGGTGCAGTCTGGAATACCCTGAAGATTCAGGGTGTTTGGACTCAGGTGGAGTCTCTACTTCCAATTAATATTGGAACTATGAGCAATATTCAATGTGCTTTAGGCGTGGCCTCAGTTGGCTTCGGCCAAATTCATCAGATTCCAGTCGGACAATATCACGGCTGTGGCATATATCAATCACCAGGGGGGAACAGGGAGTTCCTTAGCGATGATAAAAGTATCCAAGATAATCCGTTGGGCAGAGGCCCACTCTGTTCATCTGTCAGTGATCTATATCCCAGGAGTAGAGAGCTGGGAAGCGGATTTTCTAAGTCGACAGACTTTTCATCCGGAGGAGTGGGAACTTCACCCGGGGGTATTTGCCTCATTTATTTTCAGATGGGGCAGATCAGAATTGGATTTGATGGCATCTCAATAGAATGCCAAGTTTCCAAGATACGGATCTCGGTCAAGGGATGTTCAGGCCGAACTGATAGAGGCCTTGGCAGTGCCTTGGTTGTTCAGCCTAGTTTTTGTGTTTCCACCATTTCCTCTCTTCCCATGCGTGATTGCTCGAATCAAACAAGAGAGATCTTCAATGATCCTAATAGCGCCTGCGTGGACACGCAGGACTTGGTATGTGGATCTAGTAGGACATGTCCTCTCTGCTACCATGGAAACTTCCATTGAGGCAGGGCCTTCTCATTCAAGGTCCTTTCCAGACATCCAAATCTAATTTCTCTGCAGCTGACTGCATGGAGATTGAACGTTTGATTTTATCAAAGCGAGGATTCTCTGATTCGGTCATCAATACTTTGATACATGTTAAAAAACCTCTCTCTAGCAAAATCTTTCATAAGATATGGTGTAAATATCTTTATTGGTGTGAATCCAAGGTTTACTCATGGAGTAAAGTTAGGATTCCTAGGATTCTGTTTTTTCTCCAAGAAGGATTGGAGAAAAGAGTTATTTGCAAGTTCCTTTAAGGGACAAATTTCAGCTTTGTCTATTCTGTTTCACAAACGTTTGGCAAATTTGCCAGATGTGTAGTCTTTTTGTCAGGCTCTGTCTAGAATTTAAGCCTGTATTTAGACTCATTACTCCTCCCTGGAGTTTGAATTTAGTTCTTTGAGTTCTTCAAGGGGTTTCGTTTGAACCCATGCATTCCATAGATATCAAATTGTTATCTTGGAAAGTTCTGTTTTTGGTTGCTATTTCTTCTGCTCGAAGAGTTTCTGAGATTTCAGCGCTACAGTGTGTTTCTCCTTATCTCATTTTTCATTCTGATAAGGTGGTGTTACATACCAAACCTGGATTCCTTCCTAAGGTTGTTTCAAATAAGATTAATCAGGAAATTGTTGTTCCTTTCTTATGACCTTATCCTTCTTTTAAGAAGGAGCATATGTTGCATAATTTGGATGTGGTCCGTGCATTAAAGTTTTACTTACAGGCAACTAAGGATTTCCGTCAATCATCTTCATTTTTCATTATTTATTCTGGAAAGCGTAGGGGTCAGAAAGCTATGGCTACCTCTCTTTCTTTTTGGCTGAGAAGTATCATTAGCCTGGCATATGAGACTGCTGGACAGCAGCCTCTTGAAAGAATTACGGCTCATTCTACTAGGGCTGTAGCTTCCACATGGGCTTTTAAAAATGATGCATCTGTTGAACAGATTTGTAAGGCTGCGACTTGGTCGTCCCTTTACACTTTTTCCAAATTTTCCAAATTTGATACTTTTGCTTCTTCTGAGGCTATCTTTGGGAGAAAGGTTCTTCAAGCAGTGGTGCCTTCTGTTTAGGTTCCTGTCTTGTCCCTCCCTTTCATCCGTGTCCTATTGCTTTGGTATTGGTTTCCCACAAGTAAGGATGAAATCCGTGGACTCGTCATATCTTTGTAAAAGAAAACTAAATTTATGCTTACCTGATAAATTACTTTCTTTTACGATATGACGAGTCTACGGCCCACCCTGTTATTTTAAGACAGATTTATTTTATTTTTTTAAAACTTCAGTCACCTCTGCACCTTTTAGCCTTTCCTTTTTCTCTTCCTATACCTTTGGCCGAATGACTGAGGGTGGAGGGGAAGGGGAGGGGCTATATATACAGCTCTGCTGTGGTGCTCTTTGCCACTTCCTGTTAGCAGGAGGTTAATATCCCACAAGTAAGGAAGAAATCTGTGGACTTGTCATATCGTAAAAGAAAGTAATTTATCAGGTAAGCATTAATTTAGTTTTTTCCTCCCACTTTTCTGTTTCCAGCTCAAAAGTTGGCACTCACCCTTCATATGTCATTTGGATTAGAAGTATTCTCTCAGTTCTGTTATTCAGTTAGTTAATTCCAAAAATAATTCTTAAAAACGTGTAAATATATACATAATTTAAACATAGCTATGGTTATACTAGTTATGTACAGTGTGTGTATATATATATATATATATATATATATATATATATGTGTGTGTGTGTGTGTATATATATATATATATATATATATGTGTGTGTATGTGTATATATATATATATATATGTGTGTGTATGTGTATATATATATATATATATATATATATATACACAGTATATGTATAAATATATATATATATACATACACACACACACACACACATTATAGAGGTTTGTACCTTTAAAAATAAAAAATCATGTTAGTGGTCCACGGGATTCAAAATTGTGAGTTTAGTGGTCCCCAAGATCTGTAAGGTTGGCGACCCCTGAGCTAGACCATTCAGTTCTTGGCCAGATTTTGTAAGAATTAAAAAACCAATTATTGACAAACATGCCCTAAATCCTGTGCTATTGTAAGGGGTGGGTTCACAAAAATTCATAGAGCTACCTCATGCTTTATAGAGCTTTATAGCATTACAAAATATGAAAACTAAAAATGTATGGGTTGCATGTGGTTATTTTCAGTCATAAAGTATTGAGAATATATTTGTATTCATTTGAACATAAGCAGTTTTTTTAAGGGATGCGATTTTCCATAAAATGTTTGAGTGTAGTACATTTTTATGTACTTTTACTATTTATTTTGCCCATTTTTATAATCTATTTCTCAAAATTCTAGTTTTCCACTACTCAAGGGGATTTTCAAAGAGTGTGTCCCTAGACCACAAATCAATGCAAATGTTATTAACTAAATGGCTGTGTTAAATGAGTTTAAAATATTTATTTTGTATGCTAATCTTTTGCAGAGTAGTGCTTAACCCTTTGAGTGCTAATGACGGCTCTAAGCCGTCACAGAGTTTCCCACTCTGGTGCTAATGATGGCTAATGAGCCGTCACTAGCACTCTCCCACCTTGAGGGAGATCTGGGGGCTCCCACCCGCTCCTACCCTGGCGATCATGCCTGTAGAGTGACAGGCATCGCCGGGGCTTCCCGTTTTGCGTGGTGACGTCACGCGTAATAACGTGATGATGTCACCGCACAACTTTATTTATACTTAACAATGTTAAGTATAGGAGCAGGGGGCATACTGCTTAGAAGCCTGTATCTCAGGCATCTAAGCCGCTACAGACCCCCAAGACCCACCATTGTCTTTGGGGTCTGAAAAAAAATAAAAAAAGTTTGTTCAAAATAAAAAAAACTTTAAAAATCTTAGCACCCAGGTGGGAAAGTGCTTAGCACTCAAAGGGTTAAAGGGACAGTCAACACCAGAAATGTTGTTGTTTAAAAAGGTAGATAATCCCTTTATTACCCAGTCCCCAGTTTTGCATATCCAACAACTTGTATCTAAGCCTCTGCAAACTGCCCCCTTATTTCAGTTCTTTTGACAGACTTGCATTTTAGCCTATCAGTGCTTACTCCTAGGTAACTTCACGTGCATGAGCTCAATGTTATCTATATAACACACATAAACTAACGCCCTCTAGTGGTGAAAAAATGTCAAAATGCATTCACATAAGAGGAAGCCTTCAAGGTCTAAGAAATTAGCATATGAGCCTTCCTAGGTTTAGCTTTCAACTAAGAATACCAAGAGAATAAAGCAGAATTTGTGATAAAAGTAAATTGGAAAGTTGTTTAAAATGACATGCCCTATCTGAATCATGAAAGTTCATTTTGGACTTGAATGTCCCTTTAATACTCATATGCTAAATCACTTGAACGTTATACAGCATAACTGTAAAAAGCTGACATGAAAATATCACCTGAACATCTCTATGTATAAAAGGAAGATATTAGATATTAATTTCAAATGTCTTCAGCACACCAGAATCAGTGCTGAGTAAAAAGTTATACTTCAGCTGCTGTCCAGCTGCAAGTTGAAAAAGATAACATAAAATAGCCAATCAGCATCAGTAGTGCCAAGGTAATGCTTTGCCTTTGTTGTGATCTCACAAGATTTCAGTGAAATCTCATGAGATTTTATAGACCTTACTTAAACTGAATAGGAAAATAACATGACCGTGCCTTCACATGACTGATGGCTACTTAAAGTCTCTTTACAGTGGGGTGTGAATACTTAGGAAATTTGAGGTAAAATATCTTTCTTTTTTACAGATGTTCAGGTGATATTTTCTAGTCAGCTTTTTACAGCTATGCTGCATCAATTTCAAGTGCTTCAATATTTGGGTATCATGTTCCTTTAATTGCTGATAATATACTATGCATATATAAAAATAACTTTAGCATCCAATAAAGAGTCATTAAAGTCAAACTAAACTTTTATGATTCAGAAAGAGCATGCCATTTTAAACAACTTTCCAATTACTTCTTTTATCTAATTTACTTTGTTTTCTTGATATCCTTTGTTGAAAATCATACCTAGGTAGGCTCATCAGCAGCAATGTACTGCTGGGAGCTTGCTACTGATTGATGACTGTACTTTTATGCCTCTTGTCATTGGCACACCCAAAGTGCTAAGCCAGCTGCCAGTTATGCATTGAAACTTCTTCAATAAAGGCACCAAGAGAATTAAGCAATTGTGAAAACAGAAGAAAATTGGAACATTATTTAAAATGTTAATCTAAATCATGAAAGAAAACAAAAATTGGACTTTGTGTCTTTATGATATTTATGACTACAATTTCTTCATTTGATATATCTATAGACCTTAACTCTCAGCATGCAGTTTACATACTGTTCAAGTTATTTTTTTGTTGAAATATGAATTATTGGCAAGTTAAATTATTACTTAAAGAGATATGAAACTCGAATTTTTTCTTGAACTTTTAACCAAATTTCCAATTTACTTCCATTAACTAATTTGCTTTATATCCTTTGTTGAAAGCATATCTAAATAGACTTGGTGGCTGCACATAGATGCCTTGTGTTATTGGCTGACCCATGTGCATTGTTATTTCTTCAACAGAGGATATCTAAAGAATAAAGCCAATTAGAGCATAGAAGTAAATTGAAATGTTGTTTAAAATTGTATTCTCTATCTGAATCATTAAAGAAAAAAATTGTGTTTTATGTCCCTTTAAATATTTGTCTGGAGGGTTCACGTGTTAATTAGGTGCCCTAGAATATTAGCATAGAATAACAACTGGTGCAACAAAGAAACATTGTGCGTGTTAATATAGTGAAAAGCCTTTAGTGACAGTCTGGTCACAGGTGTTACAGACAAGTTTGACAACACATCTGGTGACAATCTCTGTCCCTTGATATGTCTTTTTATCTTTACTAATTGGTTCTTTTTTTTTTTTTCCTTTTGGGTTAGCTTGTGTTAAGGCAGACTGTGGAAAACATAACATTTCCATGCTATTGAACAATCAGATAAATTAGCAGGTACAAACGCCTCCCTGAAGTATAGAGTTCTGCCTATATTGTTTTCTGAAGCACAAAGTTCACAAGGGAACACTGATGATACATTGCTGCAATATTACAATAACCCCTTCAGTGAAGAGAATACAATACAAAAGTAGCTGCACAGTATTTAGTTTGTCTTTCAAAGCAATTTTCCTATCCAAAATATATATATATATATATTTTATTTAAAAATGTTTAATCCAAATTTTGTTCGTCACTAAAACTGTAGACCAGTCCCAACACTAGTGTCTTTGTGTCTGTGACCTATAGTAGGAACACAAATAAATAAGAGGCTGTGGGAAAGGGAAACAATATTCACAATTGACACATTATTGTACCCTATATAAGGACAAATAAATATACATCTTTTTTTGTTTGTTTGTTTAATAATTGTTTATTGAGATTTTGTGAAAAAAGAAAACATACATTGGTTGCCAAAAGTTCAATGAGATAACAACATTTTCAAATAATATGAAAAGGATGAATGACAAAATAAAGGCTTCTGAAATCTGTTTTATAATAATAGTCTCTTATGTGTGTGACTATTTGGGTGACCACTCATAGGCCACCAGGATATAGGCAATGGTAAAGGTGTGATAGTCACATTTGCGGCCACTTTTGGGCCCTATGATAAATAATAATAAACTTTGATGTAGATAATACTGAGTAGAAATTAAAATACCTGGATTGCTAATATGATAAGGCATAACAGTAATAATAAAAATCAAATATAATTAGAGTTTATCAGCGAGTAAGCACCGCTTGAAGTAATATACTATAGATTGATGACACAACTAAATTGTAGCATATATTAGTGGAGAAAGAGCCACATAAAGGTAAAAAAATACTCTAATCCATAGTCAGGTGGAGATTGAATAATGTTGGAGTATATACAGTAGCAATCTAATGAGCCCTAAAACCTATAAGGATCAAAAAGAACAAGCTAACCTATGTTTCAATAATAGCAATAAGTACAAGGAACATGAACTATGATAGCTTCATCTAAACCGTCTCACATAAATAAAACAAGAAAAAAACATTGTGGTCATAAGTGTGAAGCAGCTTCCTACTATGTGGTATTGGGAAGAAATGAATGCCTAAATTAACTTTGGAGTTGGCTGGCAGTTACATGTGACATGTCAGGGCATATATATGATGGGCTAGAGATCCCCATGTAAACTCTCTTAATAAACCTTTTTATATTGGCACATTGTGAATATCTTGTGTGTCTCACGTGTCACATACAAAATGGTTCTGAACCGCTAAATCATGAAGATGAATACGAACACTCCATGTTATGAAATTCATACCTCTCTATCTCCTAATCAGCTCAGTTTTTTAACTTAAAAGTTGTCTGTGGACTAAATATGCGATTATAATAAAATTATATTTACACAAATATAACATGTGAGTACTTGCGTTTATGCACTATGTATAGGTGATTCATGGGCCTCTGACATCCAGCACAACAAAGCTAAATGTGGCTAAGTGAAAGGGCTTATGCAATTCTAATTGTCAATATATATCTCCCTCTCCCCACCTCATATCTGATTGGGTAGTGAGAGTAAAATAAGTCTCTATTAGTGGGACAGTCTCTGGGTCAGTCGGAAACAAATTGGATTCTTCTATCCCACATAAAAATGTGGAGTAGCTCTGCAGTTAAGCAAATTTCATCCCACGCCACACATTTTGATCCAGGTTCCTAAGATCCATTAAGTAGAGAATACCCCAACACTGGATCCTGGAGATTTCAGGGCATTTCCCATGCAATCTGCAAGTAGAGTCGTGTCCCTGCAACTACTGGGGAGGCCAGCCACATCTCCAACGCCGTCTGCAAAGGACCCATTTAGCTTAGGAAGTGCTAATATACATAACAGGATCTGCTGGTTGTTTATGGCTCCTCCGCATTGTTGGACAGTGCAGGCTCCTTCCGGCTTTTCAGCCTGAATCTCAGTCTACGTCAGGCCCTTGGTATAAGGCAGTGAAGAAGTAGTGATGGCGTCCGGTCCAGACAAATACGCAATTGGTAAGGAGTTGTCGCTTACTGATTTACAAACAGAGATGAGGTCGATAAAGCTAATATCCATTTTGGTTTCCAAGTCTTTCAGTAAAGTGCTTAGCACTGTATGTAGCTCTTCCATTTTGACAAGCATTGGTATAAAGTGCAGTCTATAGTATAACTGAAATATCCGGGTTACCGGGGGGGTGCCGAGGTTCTCAAGTAGTTAACTTCCCGAGGCCCTGGTGGTCCGGCTCACGACTCGTTAGTTTAATGCAGTTTATCCTGATGACTTCTAGTTGTAGCCTAGATGCTAGTTTGTTTATCCCATCGGATTAGTTGAAGAATAAGCTCATATATTTGAAGGCAAGTAAAGACAGTAAAATTTAATTAGTTAGAGTAGGAGCCTCTGAAGATGCGACAGAGCGCCATCTCTGCCTGGACACGCCCCAAATATACATCGTTTTAGCTGTATAGTGTGAGGTTCAAGAAAATGGAAAGCACAGGTTAAATCTCAGTATAATGTGGTGCATTGCTAATAATTATGTTTACCCATTTAAATTCATGTGATTAAAATTAGTGCTGTGAAGCATCAATGTATGTGTTCTGCATCTAAGACACATTCTTGACTATTTTTGTCAGTGTTCTCCTGGGTCAGGTGGTGGCTCTTGAAGCTGATCTGTCACTTTTTTGTGGAGTCTTAATGGTTTTCAGAGCTGCATGTGCGATGTCTTGGAAACGGGAGTGGGACGTAGAGATAACAGGAGTAGAGAGACATAGGTCAGAGGTTGATTAAAGAGGACGGGATGGGGAATATTTCACAATGAGAGAAGAAATATAGTTGGGAGTTAGACTGTTGAGTGCTTTGTAAGTTAGGGTTAATACTTTAAATTGTATTCTGGAGTGTATGGGGAGCCAGTGTAGAGACTGGCAGAGCAGAGCAGAGCAGCTGATGTAGATCGACGACTTAGGTCGACTTAGGTGGATGAGTCTAGCCGAAGCATTCATAATAGATTGGAGGGAGAAACAGTGTTTTGAAAGACCATTTAGAAGTATATTGCAATAATCAATGCATGTCAAAATGAGGGAATAAATAAGTATTTTTGTAGTTTTTTGAGTAAGGAAGGGACGAATTCTGGAAATGTTGCATAGGTGTGAACGGCAGGATTTGATAAGCGCTTGTATATGGGGGTTGAATGTGAGTTCTGAGTCAAGTGTGACCACAAGACAGCAGACCTGGAGTGAGGTGTTGAGAATAGTCTCCAACCATCAGAGAAATGTCAGGTGTTGGATATCTTGAAGAGGGGGGAATAAGAAGCAGCTAAGTTTTGGACAGATTGAGTTGGAGGTAGTGTGAAGACATTCAAGAGGAAATTGCAGAGAGGCAGCTGGAAATCTGGTTAAATATAGAGGGAGAGATATCAGGAGAGGAAAGATAGATTTGGGTATCATCAGCATATAAGTGGTACTGGAATCCAAAGGAGGCTATAAGTTTTCCAAGGGAGGATGCATAGAGAGAAAAAAGCAAGGGACCCAAGACAGAGCCTTGCTGTATTCCAACTGAGAGAGGCATAGGATCACAAGACATGTTGTTAAAGGAAACTGAAAAGGAGCGGTTTGAGAGATATGAGGCAAACCAGGAGAGGGATGTATCTTGGATGCCAAATGAATGTATTCTTTTTAGGAGGAGAGGATGGTCAACTGTGTCAAAGGCAGGGGACACGTCAAGAAGAATTAGTAAGGAGTAGTGGTCTTTTGCTTTAGTGTTTGTTTCTCTGCAACTATACCAAAAATATATTCTCCCTTGCTACTCAGCTGATGACCACTTTGGGGGAAAAAATAATGAAAAATATTATTTTTATAAACTAATGTAAATATTTGGAATGTATGAGAACATTCTGTATCAAACAAACATTTGCATCATGGAACAAAATGGACCCATATGCCTGTCAGGGGTGTACTAGAATCCAGCCTTTGGAACTGTTCTTGATTCTGGGGTCCTTGAGGAAGTATTTTAGGCTCTGTTGGAACAGAAACTATTTCTTAGATTAGAGATTAATAGTTCAAAAGAAGAATTAATATAAAAACACCTAGATGGGCTGTCTGAAAAAAATAAAAAATGTTGTTGAAAATGTTGTTGCCCATAAAATACAGTACACAGTAACAGCTATTTAGCAGAAATAATACACTTTCAAAATCCAAAACTGTTACAGTTACAGTTCAATTCTATATTAAAAGGTGTGGATAATAACAATAAAAGAAGGCTCTATATAAAAGTTTCTTTATTAATATTTTTGGATCCTTGGGATTTCTTTTGATTCTTATAGAAAATTACCAACTGATGCTTTCATGACCATATCCTCCTAGTGAGGGTTACAAGATTTTAAGGAAAAATACTTCCTACAAATTGCTACAAATCCAGATTACAGCATCTTAAATCTTGGTTTAAATGGTGTATTTTATAACATACTATGTTTAAATAGGACATTTTTAGGAACAGATTTAATTTTTTTTAAATTTTGTTTTATTGTGCAGTGGGGGCTTCTCAGTTCTAAGTTACGGGCACACATGGGTTAAGCTGTTGCACTATGTGTGTTACTGGCAGTCAATGATGGTAAATCCCTAGACTTGTGTTTTACTGGGAGCTGAAATCAAGTAATTTTTCCATTCTGAAGAAAAAAAATATTGACTTGGCCTTTTTGCATTATAGCAACAACCCTGTGCTTGACCTGAGAAACTGAGTACACTGGCAGTAAATTGCATATTGCATTAATGATGGTATTTTATTTGCATGCTGCTTCTCTCCCCACCCAAGGGAATTCAAAGAATTTACCTAACAGGACATGGCTATTTATTGATATTTTAGCAGCTGATATATGATAGCTATTATTATCCAACTTAATGGTACTCAATTTATTGAGCTCATAACAATGAAAGGCTAAGATGGCCCTGCAGGGATTTAACTCTGTGACACAGATATTTTTTAAATTATTAAACCTATTGCTTGTATTGATTCAACATAGTGTAACAGGAGGAAAAGATAATGAAGAGACAGAAATAAATTAAAACACTTCCATCAGAAATGTTAAAAAACAAATTTCTGAGAACTTCATCAACATACAGAAACAGCAAAATGAAATGAGAATCTTAAATAACTGCAAAATGACACAACAAACATCCACCAATATTAATATTATTCCAACACACATCTTATTGAAAAGGAATATTCTAAAAGCTAGGGGCTCTGAGTATTTGAAATTAGTATGTATACCAATGGAATTTAAAGGGACAGTCTACTCCAAAATGTTTATTGTTTAAAAAGATAGATAATCCCTTTATTACTCATTCCCTAGTTTTGCACAACCAACACTGTTATATTAATATACTTTTTACCTCTGTGATTACCTTGTATCTAAGCTTCTTCTGACAGCCCCCTTATCACATGGCTATTTATTTATGTATTATCTATTAACTTGCATTTTAGACAATTAGTGCTGTGTCCTGCACAACTCCATGGGAGTGAGCACTATGCTATCTATATGGCACACGTGGATTAGCAGTCTCTTGTTGTGAAAAGCAAATAAAAAAGCATGTGTTAAGAGGCTGTCTGTAGTGACTTAGAAACAGGCAGAAATTTAGAGGTATAAATGTTATAAAGTATATTAATATATCAACGTTGGTTGTGCAAAACTGGGGAATGGTTAGTAAAGGAGTTATCTATCATTTTAAACAATAACAATTTTAAAGTAGTATTTTGAACTCTCTACCCATAATTATTAGAATATTTTCTTTTCCTTAAGCTGGAAGGCAGCAAATATTTTATATAATTATGATGGCCCTTTTCAGAAAACTAAAAGAGGCAAATCTGGAGACCACAAATATGTAGAATCAAAGCTCATATGTTCAACATCTCCTCTGATAATTAGAGATAATTAGCATCTGGGCCGCAATCCGATATAAATCGTCACCCGCAAAAGCCGGCGATGCCAAATATTGCGCAGGTTTGGTATCACATATACAGCGTAACCTAGAAGTTACGCTCGTATATTTCTGCCTTCGGCCGTAGTTTTTTGGCCCATAGACCTATCCAATATACAGCGTAAGGACTTACGTGGTGAAAATGGAGAAATCTTACTCCATTTTCACCTCGCCACCAATTGCAGGCGTAGTAAGCCTTACGCTGAGTATTGGAGCCCCGTAGCTGCCTAAACTGGCTGCAAAATAAAACCTAACACCTAACGCATGCGCAATGTCTATCTACCTGTCAACCGCGATCCCCCACCGCAATCCCTAATAAAGTGTTTAACCCCTAAACCGCCGCCCCCAGACCCCGCCGCCACCTACATTAAATGTCTAACCCCCTAATGTGATCCCCCTACACCGTCGCCACCTACATTAAAATTATTAACCCCTAATGTAATCCCTTTACACAGCCGCCATCTATATTAAATGTATTAACTCCTAATCTAATCCCCCTAAACCGCCGCCCCCAGACCCCACCGCCACCTACATTAAATGTCTAACCCCCTAATGTGATCCCCCTACACCTTCGCCACCTACATTAAAATTATTAACCCCTAATGTAATCCCTTTACACAGCCGCCATCTATATTAAATGTATTAACTCCTAATCTAATCCCCCTACACCGCCGCCACCTATATTAAATGTATTAACCCCTAAACTAATCCCCCTACACCGCCGCCACCTATATTAAATGTATTAACCCCTAATCCCCCAACACCGCCGCCACCTATAATAAATGTATTACCCCCTAAAATACTAAAATGTCCCTACCTTAAACTAAATTACAAATAGCCCTGAAAAGGGCTTTTTGCGTGGCATTGCCCCAAAGTAACCAGCTCTATTACCAGCCCTTAAAGGACCAGTAAGCACAATGGATTTGCATAATCAACAAATGCAAGATAACAAGACAATACAATAGCATTTACTCTAAATTTCAAATAAGTAGTAGATTTTTTTCTAACAAATTTCAAAGTTATGTTTATTTCCACTCCCCCTGTACCATGTGATAGCAATCAGCCAATCACAAAGGCATATACGTATAGTCTGTGAATTCTTGCACATGCTCAGTAGGAGCTGGTGACTCAAAAAGTTTAAATATAAAAAAATGTGCACATTTTTTTAAATGGAAGTAAATTGGAAAGTTGTTTAAAATGACATGCTGTATCTGAATCATTAAAATTTTATTTTACCTGAGGGTCCCTTTAAAAGGGCTTTTTGCGGGGCATTGTCACAAAGTAATCAGCTCTTTTACCTGTAATCTAATCCCCCTACACCGCCGCCACCTATAATAAATGTATTACCCCCTAATCTAATCCCCCTACACTGCCGCCACCTATATTAAAATTATTAACCCCTAATCTAATCCCCCTATACCGCCGCCACCTATATTACATTTATTAACCCCTAATCTAATCCCCCTATACCGCCACCACCTATATTAAAATTATTAACCCCTAATCTAATCCCCCTATACCGCCGCCACCTATATTAAATTTATTAACCCCTAAAATACTAAAATTTCCCTACCTCTAAACCTAAGTCTAACCCTACAAATAGTCCTGAAAAGGGCCTTTTGCATGGCATTGCCCCAAAGTAACCAGCTCTATTACCAGCCCTTAAAAGGGCCTTTTGCGGGCCATTGCCCCAAAGTAACCAGCTCTATTACCAGCCCTTAAAGGGATACTAACCCCTCATTTTTTTCTTTCATGATTCAGATAGAGCATGCAATTTTAAGCAACTTTCTAATTTACTCCTATTATCAATTTTTCTTTGTTCTCATGTTATCTTGATTTGAAAAAGCAGTAATAAAAGGTTAGGAGCCGGCCCATTTTTTAGTTCAGCACCTTGGTAGAGCTGCTGATTGGTTTGCTACATTTAGCCACAAATCAGCAAGTGCTACCCATGTGCTGAACAAAAAATGGTCTGGCTCTAAAGCTTACAGTACTGCTTTTTCAAATCAAGATAGCATGAGAACAAAGAAAAATTGATTATAGGAGTAAATTAGAAAGGTGTTTAAAATTTCATGCTCTATCTGAATCATGAAATAAAAAAATTGGGTTTAGTATCCCTTTAAAAGGGCCTTTTGTGGGCCATTGCCCCAAAGTAACCAGCTCTATTACCAGCCCTTAAAAGGGCCTTTTGCGTGGCATTGCCCCAAAGTAACCAGCTCTATTACCAGCCCTTAAAAGGGCCTTTTGCGGGCCATTGCCCCAAAGTAACCAACTCTATTACCAGCCCTTAAAAGGGCTTTTTGAAGGGCATTGTCACAAAGTAATCAGCTCTTTTACCTGTAATCTGACCCCCCTACACTGCCGCCACCTATATTAAATATATTAACCCCTAATCTAATCCCCCTACACCGCCGCCACCTATATTAAATATATTAACCCCTAATCTGACCCCCCTACACCGCCACCACCTATATTAACTATATTAACCCTAAATATATTAGGGTTAATATAGTTATTATATTATATTAACTATATTAACCCTATCTAACTCTAACACCCCTAACTGAATTATTATTAAAATAAATCTAAATAATATTAATAATACTAACTAAATTATTCCTATTTAAAACTAAATACTTACCTATAAAATAAACCCTAAGATAGCTACAATATAATTAATAATTACATTGTAGCTATTTTAGGGTTTATATTTATTTTACAGGTAACTTTGTATTTATTTTAACTAGGTACAATAGCTATTAAATAGTTAATAACTATTTAATAGCTACCTAGTTAAAATAATTACCAATTTAACTGTAAAATAAATCCTAACCTAAGTTACAAATACACCTACACTATCAATAAATTAATTAAATAAACTACAAATATCTAAACTAAAATACAATTAAATACATTAACTAAATTAAAAAACAAACAAACACTAAATTACAAAAAATAAAAAAAGATTACAAGAATTTTAAGCTAATTACACCTATTCTAAGCACCCTAATAAAATAACAAAGCCCCCCAAAATAAAAAAAATTCACCCTACCCTAATCTAAATTACAAAAGTAATCAGCTCTATTACCAGCCCTTAAAAGGGCCTTTTGTGGGGCATTGCCCCAAAGTAATCAGCTCTTTTACCTGTAAAAAAAAAAAGAACAACCCCCCCCATTACAACCCACCACCCACATACCCCTACTCTAACCCACCCAATCCCCCCTTAAAAAAACCTAAGTCTAACCCCCAAGTGGTCCTTACCTGTCCTGAAGACCGGCGGAGAAGGTCCTGTTCCAGGCGGAGAAGTCTTCTTCCAGGCGGCGACCTCTTCTTCTTCCAGGATTGTCATGCATATTCCTTTCTATATAGAACTGCCCCTTTAACTGCTTGCAATTACCATAAATACCAGCAATCCACACTCACTCATTGCTTGGTATTGTTCTATACTTGGACCAGTCCTGAGCTGCACACCTTTCCTGCAATTCCTGCAGCAACCGCTCATTGAGCTCTGTTCCTGTTTCCACTCCAAACCAGAGCTGGGACCTGCTCCGCTACCGGAACTGCGGCCTCTGTGACGTCACACGCCACTCTCCTGCTGAGACCGGCTGCCTCCTAACCGCTTACCGCTACTCATCCTACTTGTGGTTCCTCTCATACCCAGACTGCAACTTAGGTATTCAAGGTACTGATACTAGGGGGTTATTTTCTTGCTTACATTTTCACCCTGTGTTATGCCTTACACACTTGCGCTTATTCATAAGTACACCCATTTTACTTGAGCTCATGTTATATAAGTATCCTCCATTTTTTCTGTTTTGTGCACAAACATAAATTCAGTTCGTGTTAGTTAACCTACTTCTCCAAAAAGAGGCTTAAGCATCTAGTTACACTGCTGATTAGACTATTCCTGCATTTCTCAGCAATAGTGTTGTGCTGATGCTTATCTAATTTTTTATTTTGTTTCTTTTTTCTTCACATATTAACTGCTTCTTGTGTGTGTGCTAGGTTGCCACATATTACTCATGTGTAATATCTGTGTGACACCCTGCTACACACTTAGCTACACACTATATTAATATATATACCTACTTATCAGTAGCTGTGGTCCACTCTAACACATGTTTCTTTTCCCTGACATTACAAGGATCCAGCCGGCGCGGAGCGGAGGAGTTGAAGACCGATGACCGCGGAGCTGAAGACCGTCCATCTGGAACTGAAGACCGGCGATGCTGGAACTGAAGATCGGCGACGCTGGAACTGAAGACCGGAGCCAGAGCGTGTAGGATCCTCTTCATACGATCGCCTCCGTACACTGAATAGGAATTCAAGGTAAGCGATTAAAAATGGCGTCCCTTGAATTCCTATTGGCTGATTTGAACCTTCAAATTCAAATCAGCCAATCGGATGCGAGCTACTTTAATTCTATTGGCTGATTTCAATAGCCAATAGAATAAGAGCTACTGTAATTCTATTGGCTATTCTAATCAGCCAATAGAATTACAGTAGCTCTTATTCTATTGGCTATTCAAATCAGCCAATAGAATTAAAGTAGCTCGCATCCGATTGGCTGATTTGAATTTGAAGGCTCAAATCAGCCAATAGGAATTCAAGGGGCCCCATTTTTAATCACATACCTTGAATTCCTATTCAGTGTATGGCAGCAATCGTATGAAGAGGATCCTCCACGCTCCGGCTCCGGTCTTCAGTTCCAGCATCGCCGATCTTCAGTTCCAGCATCGCCGGTCTTCAGTTCCAGATGGACGGTCTTCAGATCCGCGGTCTTTAACTCCTCCACTCCGCGCCGGCTGGATCCTGGAAGAAGAAGAGGTCGCCGCCTGGAAGAAGACTTCTCCGCCTGGAACAGGACCTTCTCCGCCGGTCTTCAGGACAGGTAAGGACCACTTGGGGGTTAGACTTAGGTTTTTTTAAGGGGGGATTGGGTGGGTTAGAGTAGGGGTATGTGGGTGGTGGGTTGTAATGGGGAGGGGGTTGTTCTTTTTTTTACAGGTAAAATAGCTGATTACTTTGGGGCAATGCCCCACAAAAGGCCCTTTTAAGGGCTGGTAATAGAACTGATGACTTTTGTAATTTAGATTAGGGTAGGGAATTTTTTTTATTTTGGGGGGCTTTATTATTTTATTAGGGGGCTTAGAATAGGTGTAATTAGCTTAAAATTCTTGTAATCTTTTTTTATTTTTTGTAATTTAGTGTTTGTTTGTTTTTTTGTAATTTAGTTTAGTGTATTTAATTGTATTTTAGTTTAGATTTGTAGTTTATTTAATCAATGTATTGATAGTGTAGGTGTATTTGTAACTTAGGTTAGGATTTATTTTACAGGTAAATTAGTAATTATTTTAACTAGGTAGCTATTAAATAGTTATTAACTATTTAATAGCTATTGTACCTAGTTAAAATAAATACCAAGTTACCTGTAAAATAAATATAAACCCTAAAATAGCTACAATGTAATTATTAATTATATTGTAGCTATCTTAGGCCTAGATTTAGAGTTGGGCGGTAGCCGTGAAAACCAGCGTTAAAGGCTCCTAACGCTGGTTTTGAGCTACCGCTGGTATTTGGAGTCAGTCAGGAAAGGTCTAACGCTCACTTTCCAGCCGCGACTTTTCCATACCGCAGATCCCCTTACGTCAATTGCGTATCCTATCTTTTCAATGGGATCTTTCTAATGCCGGTATTTAGAGTCGTGTCTGAAGTGAGCGTTAGAAATCTAATGACAAAACTCCAGCCGCAGAAAAAAGTCAGTAGTTAAGAGCTTTCTGGGTTAACGCCGGTTTATAAAGCTCTTAACTACTGTGCTCTAAAGTACACTAACACCCATAAACTACCTATGTACCCCTAAACCGAGGTCCCCCCACATCGATGCCACTATATTTAAATTTTTTAACCCCTAATCTTCCACTCCGTACACTGCCGCCAACTACGTTATCCCTATGTACCCCTAATCTGCTGCCCCTAACACCGCCGACCCCTATATTATATTTATTAACCCCTAATCTGCCGCCCCCGCTATCGCTGACCCCTGCATATTATTATTAACCCCTAATCTGCCGCTCCGTACACCACCGCCACCTACATTATAGCTATGTACCCTAATCTGCTGCCCCTAACACCGCCGACCCCTATATTATATTTATTAACCCCTAATCTGCCCCCCTCAACGTCGCCTCCATCTGCCTACACTTATTAACCGCTAATCTGCCGAGCGGACCGCACCGCTACTATAATAAAGTTATTAACCCCTAATCCGCCTCACTCCCGCCTCAATAACCCTATAATAAATAGTATTAACCCCTAATCTGCCCTCCCTAACATCGCCGACACCTAACTTCAATTATTAACCCCTAATCTGCCGACAGAATCTCACCGCTACTGTAATAAATGGATTAACCCCTAAAGCTAAATCTAACCCTAACACTAACACCCCCCTAAGTTAAATATAATTTAAATCTAACGAAATAAATTAACTCTTATTAAATAAATTATTCCTATTTAAAGCTAAATACTTACCTGTAAAATAAACCCTAATATAGCTACAATATAAATTATAATTTTATTATAGCTATTTTAGGATTTACATTTATTTTACAGGTAACTTTGTATTTATTTTAACCAGGTACAATAGCTATTAAATAGTTAAGAACTATTTAATAGCTAAAATAGTTAAAATAATTACAAAATTACCTGTAAAATAAATCCTAACCTAAGTTACAATTAAACCTAACACTACACTATCAATAAATTAATTAAATAAAATACCTACAATTACCTACAATTAAACCTAACACTACACTATCAATAAATAAATTAAATACAATTCCTACAAATAAATACAATGAAATAAACTAACTAAAGTACAAAAAATAAAAAAGAACTAAGTTACAAAAAATAAAAAAATATTTACAAACATTAGAAAAATATTACAACAATTTTTAACTAATTACACCTACTCTAAGCCCCCTAATAAAATAACAAAGCCCCCCAAAATAAAAAAATGCCCTACCCAATTCTAAATTAAAAAAGTTCAAAGCTCTTTTACCTTACCAGCCCTGAACAGGGCCCTTTGCGGGGCATGCCCCAAAGAATTCAGCTCTTTTACCTGTAAAAAAAACACATACAATACCCCCCCCAACATTACAACCCACCACCCACATACCCCTAATCTAACCCAAACCCCCCTTAAATAAATCTAACACTAAGCCCCTGAAGATCTTCCTACCTTATCTTCACCCTGCCAGGTTCACCGATCCGTCCTCGGAAGTCTTGATCCAAGCCTCGGAAGTGTTGATCCAAGCCCAAGCGGGGGGCTGAAGAGTGACATCCATCCTCGGGCTGAAGTCTGGATCCAAGGGGTGACTGAAGAAATCCATCATCGGGCTGAAGTCGGAAGTCCATCATCGGGATGAAGTCTTCTATCAAGCAGCATCTTCAATCTTCTTTCTTCCGGAGCGGAGCGGAGCCATCTTGTTCCCAGCCGACACGGATCCATCCTCTTCTAACGACGCCTACTAGCCGAATGACGGTTCCTTTAAATGACATCATCCAAGATGGCGTCCGTCGAATTCCGATTGGCTGATAGGATTCTATCAGCCAATCGGAATTAAGGTAGGAAAATTCTGATTGGCTGATGGAATCAGCCAATCAGATTCAAGTTCAATCCGATTGGCTGATCTGATCAGCCAGTCAGATTGAGCTTGCATTCTATTGGCTGTTCCGATCAGCCAATAGAATGCAAGCTCAATCTGATTGGCTGATTCCATCAGCCAATCAGAATTTTCCTACCTTAATTCCGATTGGCTGATAGAATCCTATCAGCCAATCGGAATTCGACGGACGCCATCTTGGATGACGTCATTTAAAGGAACCATCATTTGGCTAGTAGGCGTCGTTAGAAGAGGATGGATCCGCGTCGGCTGGGAACAAGATGGCTCCGCTCCGGAAGAAAGAAGATAGAAGATGCTGCTTGATAGAAGACTTCATCCCGATGATGGACTTCCGACTTCAGCCCGATGATGGATTTCTTCAGTCGCCGCTTGGATCCAGACTTCAGCCCGAGGATGGACGTCACTCTTCAGCCCCCCGCTTGGGCTTGGATCAACACTTCCGAGGCTTGGATCAAGACTTCCGAGGACGGATCGGTGAACCTGGCAGGGTGAAGATAAGGTAGGAAGATCTTCAGGGGCTTAGTGTTAGGTTTATTTAAGGGGGGTTTGGGTTAGATTAGGGGTATGTGGGTGGTGGGTTGTAATGTTGGGGGGGTATTGTATGTGTTTTTTTACAGGCAAAAGAGCTGAATTCTTTGGGGCATGCCCCGCAAAGGGCCCTGTTCAGGGCTGGTAAGGTAAAAGAGCTTTGAACTTTTTTAATTTAGAATAGGGTAGGGCATTTTTTTATTTTGGGGGGCTTTGTTATTTTATTAGGGGGCTTAGAGTAGGTGTAATTAGTTTAAAATTGTTGTAATATTTTTCTAATGTTTGTAAATATTTTTTTATTTTTTGTAACTTAGTTCTTTTTTATTTTTTGTACTTTAGTTAGTTTATTTCATTGTATTTATTTGTAGGTATTGTATTTAATTAATTTATTGATAGTATAGTGTTAGGTTTAATTGTAGATAATTGTAGGTATTTTATTTAATTAATTTATTGATAGTGTAGTGTTAGGTTTAATTGTAACTTAGGTTAGGATTAATTTTACAGGTAATTTTGTAATTATTTTAACTATTTTAGCTATTAAATAGTTCTTAACTATTTAATAGCTATTGTACCTGGTTAAAATAAATACAAAGTTACCTGTAAAATAAATATTAATCCTAAAATAGCTATAATATAATTATCATTTATATTGTAGCTATATTAGGGTTTATTTTACAGGTAAGTATTTAGCTTTAAATAGGAATAATTTATTTAATAAGAGTTAATTTATTTAGTTAGATTTAAATTATATTTAACTTAGGGGGGTGTTAGGGTTAGACTTAGCTTTAGGGGTTAATCCATTTATTACAGTAGCGGCGAGATTCGGTCGGCAGATTAGGGGTTAATAATTGAAGTTAGGTGTCAGTGATGTTAGGGAGGGCAGATTAGGGGTTAATACTATTTATTATAGGGTTATTGAGGCGGGAGTGAGGCGGATTAAGGGTTAATAACTTTATTATAATAGCGGCGCGGTCCGGTCGGCAGATTAGGGGTTAATAAGTGTAGGCAGGTGGAGGTGACGTTGTGGGGGGCAGATTAGGGGTTAATAAATATAATATAGGGGTCGGCGGTGTTAGGGGCAGCAGATTAGGGGTACATAGGGATAATGTAAGTAGCGGCGGTTTACGGAGCGGCAGATTAGGGGTTAATAATAATATGCAGGGGTCAGCAATAGCGGGGGCAGCAGATTAGGGGTTAATAAGTGTAAGGTTAGGGGTGTTTAGACTCGGGGTTCATGTTAGAGTGTTAGGTGCAGACGTAGGAAGTGTTTCCCCAAAGAAAACAATGGGGCTGCGTTAGGAGCTGAACGCGGCTTTTTTGCAGGTGTTAGGTTTTTTTTCAGCTCAAATGGCCCCATTGTTTTCTATGGGGGAATCGTGCACGAGCACGTTTTTGAAGTTGGCCGCTTACGTAAGCACCGCTGGTATCTAGAGTTGCAGTGGCGTTAAATTATGCTCTACGCTCCCTTTTTGGAGCCTAACGCACTGAAAACCCAGCCATTCTGTGAACTCTAAATACCAGCGGTATTTAAAAGGTGAGGCCAGAAAAAAGCACGCGTAGCTAACGCACCCCTTTGGCCGCAAAACTCTAAATCTAGGCGTTAGGGTTTATTTTATAGGTAAGTATTTAGTTTTAAATAAGAATAATTTAGTTAACATTATTAATATTATTTAGATTTATTTTAATAAAAATTAAGTTAGGGGTGTTAGAGTTAGATAGGGTTAATATAGTTAATATATATAATATAATAACTATATTAACTATATTAACCCTAATATAATTAGGGTTAATATAGGTGGCAGCGGTGTAGGGGGGTCAGATTAGGGGTTAATATATTTAATATAGGTGGCGGCGGTGTAGGGGGATTAGATTAGGGGTTAATATATTTAATATAGGTGGCGGCGGTGTAGGGGGATTAGGTTAGGGGGTAATACATTTATTATAGGTGGCGGCGGTGTAGGGGGATTAGATTACAGGTAAAAGAGCTGATTACTTTGTGACAATGCCCCGCAAAAGGCCCTTTTAAGGGCTGGTAATAGAGCTGGTTACTTTGGGGCAATGCCACGCAAAAGGCCCTTTTCAGGGCTATTTGTAGGGTTAGACTTAGGTTTAGTGGTAGGGAAATTTTAGTATTTTAGGGGTTAATAAATTTAATATAGGTGGCGGCGGTATAGGGGGATTAGATTGGGGTTAATAATTTTAATATAGGTGGCGGCGGTGTAAGGGGGTCAGATTAGGGGGTAGTACCTATAATATAGGTGGCGGCGGTGTAGGGGGATCATATTAGGGGGTAATATAGTTTAAATAGGTGGCGGCGGTGTAGGGGGATCATATTAGGGGGTAATATAGTTTAAATAGGTGGCGGGGGTGTAGGGGGCTCACATTAGGGGGTAAAACATTTAATGTAGCTGGCGGCGGTGTAGGGGGTCAGATTAGGGGGTAATACATATAATGTAGCTGGTGGCGGGGTCCGGGAGCGGCGGTTTAGGGGTTAATATATTTATTATTAGGAGTGAGAGGGGGGATTGCAGATAGAGGGGTATACGTGTCGGGCTATGTTTGGCAGGTGTGTTAGATAGTTAGGGGTGATTTTATAACTTAGTCAGTTTTTTTATGCGGCGGCAGTTTCTAAAGTGCCGTAAGTCACTGGCGACTCCAGAAATTTGTACTTACGCAGATTTCTGGACATCGCTAGTTTGTCAGACTTACGGCACTTTAGCATCTGATGGCGCCGTTTATGAGATAGCTCGAGTTGCGAGCTGAAACTACGGGCGGCGCAGGTCTCCATGCTTGCGCCAAAACCTGCACCGTATATCGGAACGTGCCCCTGATTCTCTAACGCTCTCTGCTCTGGCAAGATTATCTAAGAAGTGTCATCACTACTGAGATGCAAAGAATTTTAGAAAGGCAAATTTTAACTTAAAAGCTGTTTATATATCACTGCCTGGCTCTGGATGTAAAGGAGAGACACATGAATTACAATATAAAGTGTAAAAACCCCAAAGATTTTGCAGGATTTCCCTCTTTGCCCCTCAGCGTTTGATCATCAGGCCCTTGGCCTTTTTTTATTCTAAAATAAAAAATATTGTATTAATTTAAACAGGTGAGTGTCTATGCCCAAAACAAAAGGAACAAAATGTTAATTCTCTTTCTAATGAAAAGTCTCATATTTAATGGTTTAGGAAATTGAAATTTTGACATCAGGCACAGAATAAATAGAATTCAAATGCTATAATTACAAAGAAACAGGGCTAGATTAAAAGTGGAGCGCAATTTTAATTTGCACCCTTACATGGGCAAATTTGCCCGTTTTTGGGCGCACGTTAAATAACCAACCATTACAAGTGGCTGGTAAAGGTATAGGAGCCGATTTATCAAGCTCCATATGGAGCTTGATGCCCCTGTTTCTGTGTGAGCATTCAGGCTCGCCGAAAACAGAAGTTATGAAGTAGCGGTCTACAGACCGCTGCTTCATAACTTGTCCGTCTGCTCTGAGGCTGCAGACAGAAATCAACCCAATCGAATACGATCAGGTTGATTGACACCCCCTGCTAGTGGCCGATTGGCCGCGAATCTGCAGGGGGCGGCATTGCACCAGCAGTTCACAAGAACTGCTGGTGCAATGATAAATGCCGACAGCGTATGCTGTCAGCATTTATCGATGTGCAGCGGACATGATATGCTACATTGTATCATGTCCGCTTGCACAATGATAAACCTACCCCTATTGTCTATTAAAAATTAAACTTTCATGATTTAGATAGAGCTTGCAATTTTAAGCAACTTTCTCATTTACTATTATCAAATTTTCTTCGTTCTCTTGCGGCAGTTTCTAAAGTGCCGTAAGTCACTGGCGACTCCAGAAATTTGTACTTACGCAGATTTCTGGACATCGCTAGTTTGTCCGACTTACGGCACTTTAGCAACTGCTGGCACCGTATATGTGATAACTCGATGTGCGAGGTCAAACTACGGGTGGCGCAGGTTTCCACGCTTGCGCCAAAACCTGCGCCATATATCGGATTGCGCCCCTGATCTCTGGTTAATGAATTTGAGTGCAAAATGCTACTGCAAACTTGTGGTAGCATTAAAGGAATAGTCTAGTCAAAATTAATCTTTCATGATTTAGACAGAGCATGTAATTTTAAGCAGCTTTCTAATTTACTCCTATTATCAACTATTCTTTATTCTCTTGGTATCTTTATTTGAAAAAGCAAGAATGTAAGATTGGGAGCCGACCCATTTTTAGTTTAGCACCTGGGTAGCACTTGCTGATTGGTGACTACATTTAGACATTAATCAGCAAGCGCTACCCAGGTGCTGAACCAAAAATGGCCCGGCTCCAAAGCTTACATTCTTGCTTTTTCATATAAAGATACCAAGAGAATAAAGAATAGTTGATAATAGGAGTAAATTAGAAAGCTGCTTAAAATTGCATGCTCTGTCTAAATCATGAAAGATTAATTTTGACTAGACTATTCCTTTAATGCTACCACAAGTTTGCAGTAGCATTTTGCACTCAAATTCATTAACCAGAGATCAGGGGCGCAATCCGATATACGGCGCAGGTTTTGGCACAAGCGTGGAAACCTGCGCCACCCATAGTTTGACCTCGCACATCAAGCTATCACATATACGGCGCCGGCAGTTGCTAAAGTGCCGTAAGTCGGACAAACTAGCGATGTCCAGAAATCTGCGTAAGTACGAATTTCTGGAGTCGCCAGTGACTTACGGCACTTTAGAAACTGCCGCCGCCTAAAAAAACTAACTAAAGTATAAAATATCCCGTAACTGTCTAACACGCCTCCCAAACATAGCCCGACACGTATACCCCTCTATCCGCAATCCCCCCTCTCACTCCTAACAATAAATGTATTAACCCCTAAACCGCCGCTCCTGGACCCCGCCGCCACCTATATTAACTATATTACCCCCTAATATGATCCCCCTACACCGCCGCCACCTATATTAACTATATTACCCCCTAATATGATCCCCCTACACTGCCGCCACCTATTTTAAATATATTACTCCCTAATATGATCCCCCTACACCGCCGCCACCTATTTTAAATATATTACTCCCTAATATGATCCCCTACACCGCCGCCACCTATTTTAAATATATTAACCCCTAATATGATCCCCCTACACCGCCGCCACCTATTTTAAATATATTAACCCCTATTATGATCCCCCTACACCGCCGCCACCTATTTTAACTATATTAACCCCTAATATGAGCCCCCTACACCGCCGCCACCTATTTTAAATATATTAACCCCTAAACCTAAGTCTAACTCTAACACCCCCTAACTTAATTATTATTGAAATAAATTTAAATAATATTAATATTATTAACTAAATTATTCATATTTAAAACTAAATACTCACCTATAAAATAAACCCTAAGATAGCTACAATATAATTAATAATTACATTGTAGCTAGCCTAGGGTTTATATATTATTTTACAGGTAACTTTGTATTTATTTTAACTAGGTACAATAGCTATTAAATAGTTAATAACTATTTAATAGCTACCTAGTTAAAATAATTACAAAATTACCTGTAAAATAAATAACCTAAGTTACCATTACACCTAACACTACACTATCAATAAATTAATTAAATAAACTACAATTATCTCAACTAAAATACAATTAAATACACTAAACTATATTACAGAAAAAAACAAACACTAAATTACAAAAAATAAAAAAAGATTACAAGAATTTTAAGCTAATTACACCTAATCTAAGCCCCCTAATAAAATAAAAAAGCCCACCAAAATAATAAAATTTCCCTACCCTAAACTAAATTACAAAAGTATTCAGCTCTATTACCAGCCTTTAAAAGGGCCTTTTGCGGGGCATTGCCCCAAAGTAATCAGCTCTTTTACCTGTAAAAAAAAGAACACCCCCCATTACAACCCACCACCCACACACCCCTACTCTAAAACCCACCCGATCCCCCCTTAAAAAAACCTAAGTCTAACACCCAAGTGCTCCTTACCTGTCCTGAAGACCGGCGGAGAAGGTCCTGTTCCAGGCGGAGAAGTCTTCTTCCAAGCGGCGACATCTTCTTCTTCCAGGAACCAGCCGGCGCAGAGCGGAGGAGTTGAAGACCGATGACCGCGGAGCTGAAGACCGTCCACTCTGGAACTGAAGACCGGCGATGCTGGAACTGAAGATCGGCGACGCTGGAACTGAAGACCGAGGAGCCATGGAGCGTGGAGGATCCTCTATGAGATGAGAGACACTTTGGTGCGGCATTCCTGGCAGCGTCTGCGGGCTCAGCAAGACAACCGGAAGTGACGCCGGTTTCAGTATAGTCCTTCCATAGAGAGCCAACGGAGTGCCGTAGCAGTGGCGAAACCCAGCCACTATGTAGGTATGGGAAAAAGAGAAGATGCAGGCACTACTGTGGATAGCTTAAAAACAATGAGTCTTTATTTGAAAAGCCATTAAAAAATTGAACAGCTACAACCGCTGTAAAGATCATGAGAAAAGGTACAAAAATCGACAAAGGCAAGGCAGGGGAGAAAAATAGACATAGAAAATTGTCTGACTAGTTTCGAGTACGGACTGTACTCTTATTCATAGACATGCAGAGAGGAGGCTAGACTCGCCTTTTAAAGGGAAAACCTGTGTCTGAAAATTCAGCTGATGTCCATTACTATTGATTGGGACATAAACTTCAGTTAACCCCTCAAAGACAAGTCACGCCTAGTCTCTGTTGGAAAGATTAAAAACAAAGAACGAAATTCTCAGATTATTGTTGTTATTTTAAACAGTGTTACACTCAATATCAGTTAATGTTTTAGTAGGAGAGTCATGAAACAGAGACTGTTGGCGATCTATGTAAAATGTCATAAATGGCATTAGAAAAATACTGTTCTATTCATGTATAATACAAAGTTTATAGGAGCTGAACCATAGTTACATATACCTTGTATCCTTATCTGTTGCAATTGGGCAAAATTACTGTTATGCAAGATAGAGAACAGTATTAAGTAATTGTCCTGTTATAGATTTTCAGATTATAGGTAAATGTAAAACATAGACTTAGAGATATACTAAACTAATGATGGCATAAATATTGAATACACAATGTCTAATGAACAATGTTAAGTAATAGTCCTGTTATGGATTTTAAGGTTATAAATTAATGTAAAACATGGACTTAAAGATATGCTAAACTGGTGATGACATATATATTAAATGCACAATGCATATAGACCCTAGAAAGTAATAATCCAATTCTAAATACAAGATTATATATATTGGGGTATGAAAAGAATGACACTGGGTAAAGAGTTAGATACTAGGAAAATACAAAGGTAATACATAGTGTATTTTATTTATTGCTTTAATTATCAATAAAAAAGTTAATATCGCATTCACGATTCATTCCTTTAGGAAAGCGTGTTTGCAATTTTAGCATCCAGAAGAGTTCTTTTCTCTCTAGGGACTTAAATTTGTTGCCCCCTCTGATGGATAGATTTACAATATCAATTATTTTAATACTGATATTGGCCTCATTGGAAAAAATGTAAGCTATTAAAGTGGTTAGCTACAGCAGAGTCTTTGTTATAATTTTTGATATCTCTGGCGTGTTCGTTAAAACGCTTTCTAACCTCTCTAGAAGTTTGACCTGTATATTGTATAATTTACAGATATTGCATGTAAGGAGATATACCACAAAAGTGGTGCTGCAATTGGCATAAAAAATCTGTACTGTATTCTGTCCCTGTACTAGTGCTAATGAATGTGTTCCCTTCCTGAATATGTGAACACATATTACAGTTTCGACTACCACATTTGTAATTTCCTTTTTGTGTAAGCCAGTTGTGTTCCTTTCTTTTATTTCTAGTGACTAGGCTAGGTGATATGGCCTGTCCTAGGGTTTTTGATCTTTTGGGAACATATTTGATGTTGTTGATAAAGGGTCTGAGGATATCATCTCCTGAGAGTATATGTGCATGTTTTTGCATAATTTTTACGATATCATTGTACTGTTTGGAATTCGCTGTGGTGAAAACAATTGCTTCTTTAAAGTTAGATTCTTTCTTTTTTGTCTTATTCTTATACATGTTAGTATCTGTGTTGTATTTTCTGATTTCCTTCCTACATTTTTCAAGACTATTGACATTGTATCCTCTACTAGTAAGTCTATTCTTCAACTCGAGTGACTGTGTGTCATAGATATCATCTGATTTAGTATTTCTTCGTAACCTAATGAATTGACTACGTGGAATAGACTTTATCAAATGTGTGGGATGTTGTGACGTTGCATAAAGTATCGTGTTACCTGCAGTCTCCTTGCGATAGGTACTGGTGACAATACAGTTTTCAACTATCTCCAATGTTAGATCTAAATAATTTACTCTCTGTGTGTTGTATATTCCTGTAAATCGTAAATTGAATGGATTAGTGTTGATGTATTCTATAAAGTTATTAAATTCTATATAATTTAAAGGTTTTTTTGACAATGAGCAACAAATCGTCAATATAGCGAGTGTATATTAAGATATTCTCAAGCCATGGATTTTGAGTGTTGTAGATATGTGATAACTCCCACCAGGAGACAAATAAGTTTGCAAAGGCAGGGGCAAACTTAGCCCCCATGGCGGGTACCACATACTTGATTATAAAAACAGCCATCAAACCAGAAATAATTGTGTGACAATAGGAATTTTAACACATCTCCTATGTATTGCTTTGTGTAAATATTTAATTCCATCTCTCTTTGGAGAAAAAATTCCACTGCTTGTACCCCCAAATTTTGGGGGATACTGGTGTACAGAGAGCATACATCAATTACCACCCATGTGTAATTCTCTTTCCAAGAGACAGTGTCCATGATTTCAATTAACTTTGCACTGTCTCTTAGATAGGAAAGTTGTTTTTTTTGCAATCGGTTGCAGTATTTCATCTAACCATGCCCCCAAAGGCTCAAATAAGGACCCCACCCCTGAAACAATGGGTCTCCCTGGGGGGGAGATGGGGTCCTTATGAATCTTGGGGACATGGTAGAAAATAGGAGTAAGGGGATGTTCGGTAATTAGATTTTTTATGTCTTTCTCTTAAAGACATCCAATGTTACCCCTTCCATAATCAATGACTGTAATTTCTTTTTATATACAAAAATAGGGTTGCCTGGGAGTAATCTATATGTGTTAGTATCACTGAGTTGATTAATAGCTTCATCAAAGTAATCCTTTTTATTCTGTATAACAATACATATCTCCACCGTACACTGAATAGGAATTCAAGGTATGCGATTAAAAATGGCTTCCCTTGAATTCCTATTGGCTGATTTGAGCCTTCAAATTCAAATCAGCCAATCGGATAAGAGCTACTGTAATTCTATTGGCCGATTTGAATAGCCAATAGAATAAGAGCTACTGTAATTCTATTGGCTAATTTGAATAGCCAATAGAATACAGTAGCTCTCATCCGATTGGCTGATTTGAATTTGAAGGCTCAAATCAGCCAATAGGAATTCAAGGGACGCCATTTCCTATTCAGTGTACGGTGGAGATCGTATGAAGAAGATCCTCCACGCTCCCATGGCTCCGCGGTCTTCAGTTCCAGAGTGGATGGTCTTCATCTCCGCGGTCATCGGTCTTCAACTCCTTTGCTCCGCGCCGGCTGGTTCCTGGAAGAAGAAGATGTCGCTGCTTGGAAGAAGACTTCTCCGCCTGGAACAGGACCTTCTCCGCCGGTCTTCAGGACAGGTAGAGGGGTATACGTGTCGGGCTATGTTTGGTAGGCAGGTTAGACGGTTACGGGATATTTTATACTTTAGTTCGTTTTTTTTATGCAGCGGCAGTTTCTAAAGTGCGTAAGTCACTGGCGACTCCAGAAATTTGTACTTACGCTTATTTCTGGACATCGCTAGTTTGTCCGACTTACGGCACTTTAGCAACTACAGGCGCCATATATGTGATAGCTCGATGTGCAAGCGTCAAACTAAGGGCGGCGCAGGTTTCCACGCTTGCGCCGAAACCTGCGCCGTATATCGGATTGCGCCCCATGTGTGCAGTTAATTTCTAAAAAAATAAAATGAAAAATATAAGCATCTTTTTTTTTAAATTAAAATAACTGCACAAAGCAGTTATAAGGAGTTAATGTCACGGGATGGGGTTGTTAGAAAAAAAACAGCACTGAAAAGTGCCTTTACATAGCTGTCTTTGGGGAACTGTGTTTCAACTATATATATATTATATATATATATATATATATACTTATATACATCTATATTTATGTGTTAATATGTGTAGATACATCTATAAACACACAAATATACTGTATATATATATATATATATATATATATATATATATATATATACACATATTTATTTTAAATATGCTGCCCAAAAGACTTACCCCTGTGCTGCGCTAGGTTCTGTGCCATGCCTATCGGCATCAGAACGAGGATCCCTTTGGAACCTATGGAAGTGGGCTCTCCTGAGTGCAAAGTTAACATGCAATAGGAATTCAAGGTATGCGATTAAAAATGGCTTCCCTTGAATTCCTATTGGCTGATTTGAGCCTTCAAATTCAAATCAGCCAATCGGATAAGAGCTACTGTAATTCTATTGGCCGATTTGAATAGCCAATAGAATAAGAGCTACTGTAATTCTATTGGCTAATTTGAATAGCCAATAGAATTACAGTAGCTCTCATCCGATTGGCTGATTTGAATTTGAAGGCTCAAATCAGCCAATAGGAATTCAAGGGACGCCATTTCCTATTCAGTGTACGGTGGACGATCGTATGAAGAAGATCCTCCACGCTCCATGGCTCCGCGGTCTTCAGTTCCAGAGTGGATGGTCTTCATCTCCGCGGTCATCGGTCTTCAACTCCTTTGCTCCGCGCCGGCTGGTTCCTGGAAGAAGAAGATGTCGCTGCTTGGAAGAAGACTTCTCCGCCTGGAACAGGACCTTCTCCGCCGGTCTTCAGGACAGGTAGAGGGGTATACGTGTCGGGCTATGTTTGGTAGGCAGGTTAGACGGTTACGGGATATTTTATACTTTAGTTCGTTTTTTTTATGCAGCGGCAGTTTCTAAAGTGCGTAAGTCACTGGCGACTCCAGAAATTTGTACTTACGCTTATTTCTGGACATCGCTAGTTTGTCCGACTTACGGCACTTTAGCAACTACAGGCGCCATATATGTGATAGCTCGATGTGCAAGGTCAAACTAAGGGCGGCGCAGGTTTCCACGCTTGCGCCGAAACCTGCGCCGTATATCGGATTGCGCCCCATGTGTGCAGTTAATTTCTAAAAAAATAAAATGAAAAATATAAGCATCTTTTTTTTTAAATTAAAATAACTGCACAAAGCAGTTATAAGGAGTTAATGTCACGGGATGGGGTTGTTAGAAAAAAAACAGCACTGAAAAGTGCCTTTACATAGCTGTCTTTGGGGAACTGTGTTTCAACTATATATATATATATATATATATATATATATATATATATATATATATATACACTTATATACATCTATATTTATGTGTTAATATGTGTAGATACATCTATAAACACACAAATATACTGTATATATATATATATATATATATATATATATATATATACACATATTTATTTTAAATATGCTGCCCAAAAGACTTACCCCTGTGCTGCGCTAGGTTCTGTGCCATGCCTATCGGCATCAGAACGAGGATCCCTTTGGAACCTATGGAAGTGGGCTCTCCTGAGTGCAAAGTTAACATGCAATGCGAACGCAAGTCCACGTTCGCGTTGTGCTTTACTTGTAATACCAGTGCAGTACCATTTCTGTGCGCCATTATTGCGATCCACTTGTAATCTAGCTCACATTCTTTCAAATTGGGTTTCTTATGCTGAAATGGGGTTGTTGTGGGCTCTTTAATTGCCCATTCCAAAGAACATATCAAAGTCATGTGAATTATTTTTTGAAATATCTTCGGAGAACTGGCTGTCTAGAAATAATGAATCTTTTTTTCAACATCCAAGCATCTACTTGGTCTCAGTAAATATTCATTACATTCACTCCTGTTGCGAACATTTGCATAATCAGGTATCAGTATTTGGATAGGAAATCCTGCAGAGTATACTTACTTAAAGAGATACTAAACCCAATTGTTTTCTTTCATGCTTCAGATAGAGCATACAATTTTAAGTAACTTTCTAATTTACTCCTATTATGAATTTTCTTTGCTCTCTTTGTATCTTTATTTTAAAGGCCGGAATTTAAAGCTTAGGAGCCCGGCCTATTTTAGGTTCAGCACCCTGGATAGCACTTGCTCTTATTGGTGGCTACATTTAGACACCAATAAGCAAGTATAACCCAGGTTCTGAGCTAAAAATGGGCCGGCTCCTAAGCTTTACATTCCTGCTTTTAAAATAAAGATACAAAGAGAATGAAGAAAAAGTTGATAATAGGAGTAAATTAGAAAGTTGCTTAAAATTGCATGCTCTATCTGAATCATGAAAGAAAGAAAAAATTTGGATTTATTATCCCTTTTAAACCAAGGCAAGGTGTCTTTTTTCCTCACCCATACTTCAATACCAACTTCTCTCTGAGTAACTTAGATAATATTACAAGCGTTTGAAAAATAATTTTTTTATAAATACCTATAAATTCATTTCTTTGCACTATTATTGGAAGGCCCATTCTGACATATTTCTTATGGTTACTTTTATACCAGATTGTATATAAACAGCTAGGTACAACCACATTAACATGGTTACTACTCACCATGCTGTGAGTATTTGCCCCCTTGTACCTGAAGCTGTCTTTAAAACTGTTCTCTTATTTTATCTAACAGAAGCCAATTAGTAAAGTTCTTTATACTGGGTGCCGCCATCTTGTAACTTGTGTATTATGGCATCCTGAACTTTAACAGATCTGTAATGTTACTGGCTTTTTGATAGCTGTACCTTTCCCTTCTGTTTAGTTCACATATAGAGAGTGGAAATGTTACATTTTTGCAGGTTTTTTGCACAGTTTAAAAGTTACATAACAAATATAAGCTCCAAGATGGTGGCGCCCAGTGTGAAGATGTATAGCTTCAATAAATGATAATTGTCAGAGATTAAAATAAGAGAACAACTTTGAAGACAGCTGCAGATACAGGAAGAAATAGAATAATATGGTGAGTAGTAACCATTCTTACTGTAGTTTTACTCAGCAGTTTAATGTCCCTTTAATTAATGGCTAGTGATTATGAGGCAACCACAGTAAAAACTAATTGCACTACAGATTATAGTTCCAATAAAGGGACAGTCAACACCAGAATGTTTGTTGTTTTAAAAGATAGATAATCCCTTAATTACCCATTCCCCAGTTTTGTATCACCAACACAGTTATATTAATACACGTTTTACCTCTGTGATTACCTTATATCTAAGCCTCTGCAGACTGCCCCTTATTTTAGTTATTTTGAAAGACTTGCATTTTAGGCAATCAGTACTCATTTCTCTGTAAATTCACATGCATGAGCTTATCTATATGAAACACATGAACTAATGCCCTCTAGTGGTGAAAAACTGTCAAATGCAGAGGCGGCCTTCAAGGTCTAAGAAATTAACATATGAACATCCTAGGTTTAGCTTTCAACTAAGACTTCCAAGAGAACAAAGCAAAATTGGTGATAAAAGTAAATTGGAAAGTTGTTTAAAATGACATGCCCCATTTGAATTTGCCGGGCCCCACAGCCCAGTGCTCTTTTTCTCCTCCCCCTGTATACCCTGTGCCCTGTATGGCCCACCCCTGTCCCAACATTAAGGGGCCGATTTATCAAAGCGTCAATCTCGGTGCATTCGCTGGAGTCAATACACTCACCAGACATGGCTAGACATCGCTGTCACAAATCCACATACGATGTCCTTATTTATTAAAAAGTCTGTCAAAAACATGCGTCAAGTATGGAGCAATGAGCATCGGACTGTTTATAAATAAGAGTCATCGATGTTGTGGATATTCTGTTTTTTCAAACTTTATTTATACCATATTATTACTGTCCATGAACAAGCACATTTCTCTAAAGCTAATCTTTTATTTTTCATCTGTTAATGTCCAAGAAATAGCTAGATTAAGATTTATACCTGAACAAACAATAATATTTAATTGTTTTATTTATTTGTTATACCAAAAATCTGATATATGATATTTTCACATAAATTAATGTGTATTTGTATTTCTAGAAATCATGATATGACTATCTCATGTTTTTTTCTTTTTTTTAAATGATTATTAATGTTAGAATTTGTACATATATCTTTGCACATACTTGTATGTATATATATATAAATATATATATATATATATATATATATATATATATATATATATATATATGTGTGTGTGTGTGCTATGTCCGAAATCTTTTCCAAAGATATTTACATGTCCCTAAATTTTATTTTGTTCTAAACAATGTTGTCTTTCATATATCTGTGTTTATTTATACCACTATATGTATATAGTGTAAATGTATTATTATTCTGAACATAAATAATATGTGAATATAACATGTAATCAGGGTATCATATGTATTTATTTGCAATCAATGGATATTTTAAGAGCTGGGACAGTTTTCTCTCTGCACCTGTGTAACCCTTCCTGATTGCAGTCTAGTTTTAAACACCACTCCTACACAGGTGTTATAAAATGGACTGGCATATAAGATGACATTTCTTAATGAAAATTAAATTCAAAAGAAGGAAGAAAAATACTGAAAATATGACAGTAAAGAGGTGATTTTAATTTCTGCTATATCTGATTCATGACAGTTATAATGTTAGGTGGACTATCCCTTTGAGCTATCATGTTAAGATTATATTGAATCAAACATCAATCGATTTTTAAAATCATTGTCAAAACTATTATACTGTGTTCTAATGTCATCATCAATGTTTAACTTTAATACTAATTTCACATATACATACTTTCAAAGTATAATACATAATGTAACAAATGGCACTTACAAGTTTTGATGAGCAATCAGTGACACAAGTATCGAGAAATTTGATTCGTTAGTGATAGTATAAAATGTATATTTAAATCAGATTGGCTGATGTCATAAATCATGTGATTATGCATTTCCCAATCAAAAGTGGTGGAAAATTTCACTAGTTTGTGGGTTGTTTAGGAGTTCGAGTATTGCGTCCAATTTGGTGCGAAGTATTGCGTCAAATTTAGTGCCAAATGCAGTGAGACTTGTATTACATGTGTTAAACATGGTGAAATTAGATTGATTAAAAGGAAGTTAGCTATAGTATGTAATGTATTTATTTTAATTTTTATCCCTATATCTACTACTCCTGCTGCCAGACAGACATTACCAGTCATTAAAACTACTTTTTAAATGAATCTGTCCCTTGAAATTACATGTGATTATAATATTTATTATTTAACATATTATTTAACATATTATTTAAATACTGAACATGCGTTTTTGTTGTCTGTGTGATTTAGAAAGAGTATACAATTGTTATCAACTTTTTAATTTACATAAATATGTAATAAGCTTCATTCTCTTGCAGCATCTAACATAACCTTTCTGGGTTTTCAGACTCCCATTGATTTCTATGGCATTCGCGGCCTCAAGGGTGGCGGTTTAAACGATAGGTACGCTGCGGCGGAAAAGACGCAAGTGTACCTGTTGAATGTTTGATAAATTGGGAAGAGGGTCAAATAGAGTTGAATTTGAAACATTTGGAATGACGCAAGCATCAATCTGCATCGGATTGAGATTGCGGGAGCATACATTACGTCACACATTTCAACATTTGATGATGTTGATGCTTTGTTACTTACGGCAGATTCAATTTGCGTTGAATATGACGCGAGATTCAAGCGGATTCCATCGTATTATCAGTTGAATCTTTGATAAATCGGCCCCCAAATGTTACCTATATAAGAATAACGGCATATATTGCACCTTCTGATACCATAAACACTTCTTCACAAAAAAAATACAGGCAATACATTGCACCTTCTCATACTCTCACCCCAGAAAGTGTGGTGCCCCTAAAGCACTGGGCCCTGGGTGGGTGCCAATCTCGCCCTGCCCAAAGGGCATGCCTGATCAGTAGGACCATGTCATATATTTTATTTTGTTAAAGATTTTTTTTAATTGAACATAAATTTGCAATACTGTTGATATTTATTATTGTCTGTTGTACAAGGTGACAAATAGAGAATAAAATGGGATGTCAATAAAAATGTTATATAATGTGTGATCATGAATGATGATGTAAGTCGACATACAAGACTGAAAGTCTAGTGACCGCTTTAGGGCCATATTACACATGGAGCATTAACAGTTACATGCGAGCGATAAAGGGTATATCGTGGGTGTTTGTGCGCGTCAGGTATTCCGCTCATTTTAGAGGTTAAAATTAACGCGATCACTTGTTTACGCTAGAATGTTCACGATTTACGCTAGAATGATTACCGTGTCCTCAGAGCTCTGATTAACTGTTTTGCTAAACAAAAAAGTGTCACAAAACACATAAAAAAATGTATAAAGTACACTTACACTTATGATAACACTATCTTATAAAAATTATTTAAAGAAAATATTGCACAAACAAGTTATAAGGGCTCAAAGATATGAGATCTCAGGTGTTAGAAAAAAAAAATGGCAGGCAAAGGGCTTTAACATAGAGATACATACATATACATTTCTAAAGATGGATTTATATGTATTTTTATATATATATATACTGTCTGTATATATATATATATATATATATATATATATATATATATATATATATATATATGTGTGTGTGTGTGTGTACATATGTATAAATGTATTTATATATGTATATATGTATTTAAAGACATATATACATATAAATGCATAAATACAAATATACACACATAATACATATATAAGTGCATTTTAGCCCTTTGCAGTTAAGTAGATGAAAACCCGAAAAAGCATATTTATGCAATATTCATTTTTAATTAAGGTTTTAACTTTGTGTTTAATGTAATTATTTCACATTCCTATGTTCTGCACATAGCAGAATATGTTCTAAGTGTTTATAAATAGATATTCCTATATATATATATATATATATATATATATATATATATATATATATATATATATGTGTGTGTGTGTATATAGCTATAACTATATATACTCGTGTGTGTATATATATATATATACCTATATATACAGTGGGGAAAAAAAGTATTTAGTCAGCCACCAATTGTGCAAGTTCTCCCACTTAAGAAGATGAGAGAGGCCTGTAATTTTCATCATAGGTATACCTCAACTATGAGAGACAAAATGTGGAAACAAATCCAGACAATCACATTGTCTGATTTGGAAAGAATTTATTTGCAAATTATGGTGGAAAATAAGTATTTGGTCAATATCAAAAGTTCATCTCAATACTTTGTTAAGTATCTTTTGTTGGCAATGACAGAGGTCAAAAGTTTTCTGTAAGTCTTCACAAGGTTGTCACACACTGTTGCTGGTATGTTGGCCCATTCCTGCATGCAGATCTCCTCTAGAGCAGTGATGTTTTGGGGCTGTCGCTGGGCAACACGAACTTTCAACTCCCTCCAAAGGTTTTCTATGGGGTTGAGATCTGGAGACTGGCTAGGCCACTCCAGGACCTTGAAATGCTTCTTACGAAGCCACTCCTTCATTGCCCGGGCGGTGTGTTTGGGATCATTGTCATGCTGAAAGACCCAGCCACATTTAATCTTCAATGCCCTTGCTGATGGAAGGAGGTTTGCACTCAAAATCTCACGATACATGGCCCCATTCATTCTTTCATGTACACAGATCAGTCGTCCTGTTCCCTTTGCAGAGAAACAGCCCCAAAGCATGATGTTGCCACCCCCATGCTTCACAGTAGGTATGGTGTTCTCTCTCCTCCAAACATGACAAGTTGTGTTTCTACCAAACAGTTCTACTTTGGTTTCATCTGACCATATGACATTCTCCCAATCCGCTTCTGGATCATCCAAATGCTCTCTAGCATACTTCAGATGGGCCCGGACATGTACTGGCTTAAGCAGGGGGACACGTCTGGCACTGCAGGATCTGAGTCCCTGGCAGCGTAGTGTGTTACTGATGGTAGCCTCTGTTATGTTGGTCCAGCTCTCTGCAGGTCATTCACTAGGTCCCCCCATGTGGTTCTGGGATATTTGCTCACCGTTCTTGTGATCATTTTGACCCCATGGGGTGAGATCTTGCGTGGAGCCCCAGATCGAGGGATATTATCAGTGGTCTTGTATGTCTTCCATTTTCTAATTATTGCTCCCACAGTTGATTTCTTCACACCAAGCTGCTTGCCTATTGCAGATTCAGTCTTCCCAGCCTGGTGCAGGGCTACAATTTTGTTTCTGGTGTCCTTCAACAGCTCTTTGGTCTTCACCATAGTGGAGTTTGGAGTGTGACTGTTTGAGGTTGTGGACAGCTGTCTTTTATACTGATAACAATTTCAAACAGGTGCCATTAATACAGGTAATGACTGGAGGACAGAGGAGCCTCTTAAAGAAGAAGATACAGGTATGTGAGAGCCAGACATCTTGCTTGTTTGTAGGTGACCAAATACTTATTTTCCACCATAATTTGCAAATAAATTCTTTCCAAATCAGACAATGTGATTGTCTGGATTTGTTTCCACATTTTGTCTCTCATAGTTGAGGTATACCTATGATGAAAATTATAGGCCTCTCTCATCTTCTTAAGTGGGAGAACTTGCACAATTGGTGGCTGACTAAATACTTTTTCCCCCACTGTATATATATAAACATATAAATATATATAAATATGTATAAATACACTTTTTTTGCTCCATTGACGTTTATGGGGGAACACATTATTGCGAGCGCAATATTATAAGTTCATTTTTTGTGCTCGGCAGGTTATCGCACAAGCAAAACAGTTTACTTTTAACTCGTATGAGCGCAACCTGATGCACGCAAAAAGCTTACTTCTAGCACAGTTAACACTCAAGCAGGAGCGTTAAATAATGCTCCACTTATAATCTGGCCCTGAGTCTTTATGTCTATTTTTTTTTATCTATTACGTTAAACTTTTTATTTTTATATTTTTAAGCAATCTCTGTTTTTTTTTTTTTAAATGATGTAGCAAATGCCATGAGCAGTCTCAGAACTGGAGCCATCATTGATGATGGGAGACTTTGAGGCCTGAGAGTGCATATGATGCATGATCATGTGCTTCAAAAACGGTGCTAATTGGCTCCAGGGGAACTTCCTGCATTGCTAAACATGTCCCCCAGTCGGATCAACTGCCGTTTAATTGTTCCATGCCGTCCTAAAGGTGTTTAAGCCCATCGCTTTTAGGATGGCATGGAACATCCTACCTTTTGCGGCGTCAAGTGGTTAAAGATTCTCCTTTTCTGGTGTAAAACAATACTGATAAATGTTCTGAGATGAACATATTATTACTTAAAGGGCCATAATAATCAAAAGATGATATGCTTTAATCCGTTAGAGCATATAATGTTACAGCTATTGACCCTGCTCTACTGTGTGTTTAACACCACAAAGGGGTTAAATACACAGTAGAGGTGCTGCTCTGGACCCGCGGTGCACTGTTGGTCACTAAATAGCTACAAGACTCTCTTGAAAAAGAATGGGTTCGAAAAGTACGGGGCATTTAAAAAGCCAAAGCAAAAGTTTTCTTTTATTTTTTCATATCCCACCCACATTTTGCAATTACAAAGTAACAAAGCATGAAATAAAACCAACTATTGAAATAGAACTATTGTGCTTTATTGTTCTCTTTTTTTAGATAAAGAGTTTAAATGTCCACATATTTCTCCTTTTTTATTTCGTATTTCTCCTTTTCAAAAAGGGTTATTGTTTTTTAACTAAACCTTATAAACATTCACAATATCATAACTTAAAATTCATTTAAGCAAATTTTGATATTAAAATTATATATATATATATATATTTTTCTTGTTTTTAATGACAACAAAAATATTTTATAGGCAGTTTTTTTCACACCATTGGCTTTGATACATTTTAGGTTCATCAGCATTGTTTCAAAGTAGCACAGTTCTTGTTCAATATACATTAGTTACTCTAAGACAAGTGGAAGTACCATTCCTAATAAACATGTTGTTTCTAGTGCATTAATATTTTCCTAAACACAAGTTAAGGGTTAACCTAAGAAGATATAGGAAACCACCATGGAATATTAAGGCACCTCCACTGGGGTAACGTTGGTCTTGAAGAACACACAAATATTGTTGTAAAAAAACACATCTACAGTGGTTGATATATCATTTACAAATATTTTCCAAATTATTACTCGGTTTGAAAACGTTTGATTGCTAGCTGCAACTGACACAGCAACAAAGAGCCCTCTGCAGAAAAAATGTCAATAGTCCATATTAAAATATGCCTGAGAACAACTTTCTGTTGAAGGTCTCGGTAGCTCTAAACTCCCTGCCAAGGACAGTACCCATGATTTTCTTTCCAAATAAATAAAAATAACAAAAATATAGGAAAACAAAAAATGAAACAAAACTAGGACTCGTCAGTGGTTTGTTCCGATAAAGACTGAAGAAGGTTCTTGTAAATTACAGAGTTCATAAATCGTGGATAGGAGTCTCTGTGCATTAAGGTGTAGATTTGCAGTTGAGCATCATCAAAAGTGTGTTGTGTTGGCTCAAGCATATTCCTATTGATAACTTCTCTCACTCTGGAGTCCAGGCTTACCTGCAATTTAAAAACAGACATTTAATCACCATTGCAATATCCTTGCAACCTTTATACCATGGTCATACATAAAAGTTTAATGTACCCCACTAACTGATACCCCCTGCTGTGACCAGCACAGGATTTGTACCTGCTGTGCTATAACAAGAACAGCTTTCTGTATTTAGCTAAAGGAGAAACAGATATTAA
This sequence comes from Bombina bombina, assembly GCF_027579735.1. Taxonomy (NCBI): domain Eukaryota; kingdom Metazoa; phylum Chordata; class Amphibia; order Anura; family Bombinatoridae; genus Bombina; species Bombina bombina. The sequence goes on along the minus strand of NC_069503.1, from coordinate 892,344,414 downwards.
ATATAAACAACTAAGATGATTGACAGTTTTTTTTTTTTTTTAACTTTCTCTATATTCTGAAAAAGGCAATAATGATGTAATGCTCCATTGTTCAAGAACATAAAAAGGTCAAACTGCTGCACGAATAGTCATTATCCTGCACACCAGGTCTTCAGAATGGCCCCTTGGGATATCTCACTTGGAGTTCCTCCTAAATGTCTTTCTTTTGTTTATTCCTACAGATGTGTTTTTTTTGTTCTTGTTATATCTTCACAATTTAAATATCTGGCTCATATATTCTTTAAAATGTAAAAGGTTTTGTACTTAACAGTGAATCTAATTCAATAATATTATCATCAAATGATTGGCTAATAATTAAAAAACATTATTTGCAGAAAATCAGTTTCCAGACTTTTAAATAATCTGCAAACAACATTTTCTAACATTGAAAAATAAAATAAATGTACTTAAAATTGAAATTATTAGCCATAAACATGTTTTTTCCTTGGTATTGTTTCCTGTCATCTAAATAATGTAAGGGCATTTCATCCCTTGTTTGTATAAACTCATGTAATAGTCAATCTGGATGTTTATCATTATCATTTATTTGTAAAGAAACAGATTCTGCAGCACTATAAACATAGCTATAATATGCAAAGGTATCATTTGTAAGAAGCAAATGGGTAGAGTTGTCAAATGTTCTAGTTCTCCTTTCATGAACAGGTGATCTACAGGACAACTGGGCTTGTAGGTAGGAAAAAGTTAGCACATAATGTATGCATCACTGAGTCTTTAAAGGGTGTTTAAAACTTTGAGGACAGTCTTGTGGTATGAGGCAGGGAGACCCTCAATATTGGGCCAATTTGGAGAAGTTCTATAGATGGAAATGTGAGTCAATAACATGAGAGGAGGTCATAATCACAGCAAAAGGGACATGCGGGAGAGTATCTGGAGACAAGGTCAGATATATAGGGGAGATCAGTGTTATAGAGGGCCTTGAATGTTAAGGTCAGGATTTTGTGTTTTATTTTGGAAGCTAGAGGAAGCCAGTGAAACAAATGGCAAAGAGGTGTAGCAGATGAGGAGCGCCATGCAAAGAAGATCAGTCTGGCAGATGCATTAATTATGAATTGCAAAGGAGATAGATGGCAGATAGGGAGACCAGAGAGGATGGAGTTGCAATAGTCAACTTTGGAGATGTTTTTAAGATGGAAACTTCAAGAATTGACCAAATGCTGTGTGACCCCATGGCATCAGGCTTTAGGGGTTGGGGTAATGGAGGGGGTCAAGATTTTGGAAGAAGGAGAGGAGATAAGGAGCTTAGTTTTAGAGAGATTTAGCTGAAGGTGAGAGGACATCCAGGATGAAATATGAGAAAGATAGTCAGTAACACAAGTTAGCAAGGAAGGGTATAGGACTGGTGCAGAGATGTAGATTTAGTTGTCCTCAGCATACAAATAATACTGAAACCTGTTAGACTTTATAAACTAAAAGGTATGGTTAGACAGGTAGGAGAAGAACCATGAGAGGGCTGTGCCTCAAATGCCAAAGGATTGGATGGTATGCAGCAACAGAGGCTGGTTAACAGTATCAAAGGCTGCAGACAGATTTAGAAGGATGACAAATAGAGAAATTACATTTAGATTTTAATGTAAGTAGCTCATTAATGATTGCAGTACTTGTGCAGTGTTGGGGCAAGATCCAGATTGCAATAGATGAAGGAGGGAGTTTGATGTGAGGAAATGTGATAGATATGTATATACTAGCCTTTCCAGATGTTTTGAGTCAAATGGAAGTAGGGAAATATGGCATTTAAAGGGACACTGAACCCAATTTTTTTCTTTTGTGATTCAGATAGAGCATGACATTTTAAGCAACTTTATAATTTACTCCTATTATCAATATTTCTTCATTCTCTTGGTATCTTTATTTGATATGCAAGAATGTAAGTTTAGATGCCGGCCCATATTTGGCGAACAACCTGGGTTGTCCTTGCAGATTGGTGGATAAATTCATCCACCAATAAAAAGTGCTGTCCAGAGTCCTGAAAAAAAAAAAGCTTAGATGCCTTCTTTTTCAAATAAAGATAGCAACAGAACGAAGAAAAAATGATAATAGGAGTAAATTAGAAAGTTGCTTAAAATTGCATGCTCTATCTGAATCCCAAAAGAAAAAAATTGGGTTCAGTGTCCCTTTAAGTGCTATTTGGTAAATACAATCTAAAAACTGGCTGAAGATGACATATAGTATAACTCTACATCTTCATTACTCAGTATACTTGGTCCAAAAAACTTAAAGTTTACATAGTTTAAATGGGAAAAATACAAACAAAAAACTAGTATGCAAAATATTAAACTTTTAAATATGAGATAGTAAGGTTGATCAATAGTTGAGTAGGAGATGAACAAATACATATTCTGTACATAAAATGCAGGAATCAATAGTATAGGCAATGGATCATAATGCAGAAACAAGACTCCAGGTCCAGATGGGATCCATCCAAGAGTTCTACAGAAACTCAGCTTTGTTATAGTCAAAACAATACTTTTATTTTTCTATATCTGACCCTCATCAGAATGGTTTCCCAGGGCTGAAATAAAGATGATGTGATTTCATTTTCTAAAAAAAGAAAACCAGAACTCACCCCTAAAGGTATAGACCAGTAAGTATGAAAAAAATACTACTACAAAAAGTATAATATTCAAGATTAAATAAAGTAAAACAAGGGAGTTAGTTAAATAGAAAAAGCTTTTATGCCACACTAAGCTAATCAGTTTTGAAAGAAAGAGTAAGTTAGGTAAAGGAAAATTACTTGATATGGTCGATTTATATATTGCAAACGCATTTGTCACACAGAAAGAATCATTTTACTGGTAGATAAGAACCAAGAGGCCAAAGTTCCTACCCATAATTCCTTCTGAAGTGTACGCATAGCTAGTTTTATAATAGCCTTACACTTACTTCAGGCATTATTGCCTACCATCTGCGTGTAGGACTATTCCATGAATCATCCCCTTTCTGTGAAGAGGCGCTTACAAAACATTTCTTGTGAACCTGTTACCATCAAACTTGCCTCTAATCAACCGAATTTTCCTTTTTATGTCATAGAAAGATTTATTAAGTATACTCCCATTTTTTTTTTTTTCTTGCTTTAACTTTTTCGTTAAGTGGAATATGTGACTAATGGGAAACAAGCTTATTAAACATGCTAATTAAAGGAAATACTACAATCCTTTATGTATTTTATTTGTTCATTTTACAAGAATAAATGAAAAATAATGGCACTACCCATTTAAAGGGACACTGAACCCAAATTTTTTCTTTTGTGATTCGGATAGAACATGCAATTTTAAGCAGCTTTCTAATTTACTCCTATTATCAAATGTTCTTCATTCTCTTGATATCTTTATTTGAAATGCAAGAATGTAAGTTTAGATGCCGCATCATTTTTGATGAACAACCTGGGTTGTCCTTGCTGATTGGTGGATACATTCATCCACCAATAAAAAAGCGCTATCCAGAGTTCTGAACCCAAAAAAAGCTTAGATGCCTTAGTTTTCAAATAAAGATAGCAAGAGAATGAAGAAATAATGATAATAGGAGTAAATTAGAATGTTGCTTAAAATTGCATGCTCTATCTGAATCACGAAAGAAAAAATTTGGGTTCAGTGTCCCTTTAAGTAATTATTCTGTTGGCCCTTATATACCAAAATAATTAAAAAAATAGTACTATGTATATATATATATATATATATACACGCATACATATACAGTGTTCTAATACGGATCTTTTTTATTATGGTGACCAGCCAGCTAAAATTTTAGCCAATATTAAGCTAAAATGAGCTAATATTAAAAAATGTTCAATTTTATTGCACAAATTATAATTAAATACATTTATGTTAAATTATGCAATTAATTTGTACTTTATGCTGGCTGGCAAAAAACAAACAAACAAAAAATAATATATATACAGTATATATATATATATACAGTATATATATATATATATATATATATATATATATATATATATATATATATGTACTGTATGTGTTATTTTCTATTTTTCCAGTCAAGTATTATATTTCAAGTCTTAAAAATGATGTGCACAGTCCGTGGTGAATTCTGCTGCATATTTTTGCATGTTATATAAACAAACTTAACTCTATTAAAAATGTGTGTATAGTACAAACCTCCTTGGGAGATAAAATAGAAATGTAATCTTCATATATTAGCCTTGCTTTTTCTTCTATCACATTTTTATTTGCTTCCGTCTTAAGATCTTCACACGCCATCCAGAATAGCATGTTCTCTTCGCTAAATTCTGTTCGGAGGAATTCCCGGAAAGCATTCCTTCCACAGGGAGTTGTCATGAGCTTGTCAAATGATTGTCCCCAAGAGTACACATCTTCTAGAGTAGGAGATGGACTAATGAAGAAAGAGATAACACAGAGATATCAGTGGTTATGTGAATTATTTTTGTTGACATGTTTTAAAGTAGAACATTAAAATATATATACTTCATGGTACAGTATACATACAGTATATATATTTAAAATAAAAAAATACAAGTCTTAACATCAACACTTTTAGTACATCTATGTGTAGGGTGTAGGGTTGGTACCTTGGCCCTGTTTTCCTGGACACTTATGAGTTATGCATGTTACAAATTAAGCAGGGCGGAACATGTATTGTGTCTCTGGACATGACATGAATAGTGCTGATGAACAGCACAATACATGTTCCTCTCTGTACACCCTGCAGCATGTGTAACTCATACGTGTCAAGGAAAACATGGCTGAGGTGGTGGCAACCCTATCTGCGTGGATGGCTTTGAGATAAACAAAAGACGTGAAATATATTTGCAATGTATTACAAATACTGACTACAAACTTTTTCAACACTGTAAACAACTCAGCTATAAAGAAACAGAAAACTCTACAAATGTATATCATGCTTATGAAGGAGAACTACTTCCACATGCAATATGTTAAAAAATATTTTGTGTATAAAAAAAAGGTTACAATAAAGCTGTTTATTTTGAAATGACAGGTGCACATGGTCCTTAAAGGGACAGTAAACACCCTATGATTTTTATATACAATGTTTAGTTATGCATAATGAAACAACTTTGCAAGCTACTTTGATTATTTAAAGGGACACTGTAACCAAAATTTTCTTTCGTGATTCAGATTCAGATAGAGCATGAAATTTTAAGCAACTTTCTAATTTTCTCCTATTATCAAATATTCTTCATTCTCTTGGTATCTTTATTTGAAATGCAAGAATGTAAGTTTAGATGCCGGCCCATTTTTGGCGAACAACCTGGGTTGTCCTTGCTGATTGGTGGATAAATTCATCCACCAATAAAAAAGTGCTGTCCAGAGTACTGAAACCAAAAAAAAGCTTAGATGCCTTCTTTTTCAAATAATGATAGCAAGAGAACGAAGAAATTTTGAAGATAGGAGTAAATTAGAAAGTTGCTTAAAATTGCATGCTCTTTCTGAATTACAAAAGAAAAAATTGGGTTCAGTGTCCCTTTAATCTGCCCCATTTTCATGTTATTTAATTCTGACAATTGAGCAATTTCTAATTCTAAAAACCTGAAATGCACCTGGCTGCCTCCTCAATGCTAAACCTGCAACATATTTGTCCCTAATTTGCTTAAACTGATAATTGCAAAACCATATAGTTTATACCAGTGTTTATTAACCGCCATCCTTAAGTACCCCCAACAGCCCAGGTTTTCATTATAGCGGAACTAGAGCACAGGTGAAATAATCAGCTGATCAGCAACCATGGTTACTAACCTGCTCTCATGCATCAGCTGATTATTTCACCTGTGCTCTAGCTCAGCTATAATGAAGATCTGGCCTGACTTGAGGACCGTGGTTGGAAAACAATGGTTTATACCAACTTTATGACAGTGGTTAGCATTGCTGTCTGCAGACTAAAGCCCAGATTGAATCCTCCAAGTAAGGCAAGTGGTTTATTACTTCCCTCCACCAAACTGTTACTCTTTTGAATAATTATCCTGTAAATGCAGCCATCTGAGGTTCTAGTAACTTGCATGATTATAGGAAAGTAATAGACACCGCTATTAATATCACACTGCAGGTCTCCGACAAACTCACATCATGCTAATCGAGTGTATGTAAGAAACTAAGCACCAAATGCAACTTTATTTCTTATTATCAATCTTCTGTCACATTGTTTTCCTATAGATAAACATACATTTTCACACACAGATATGGCCTGTTACACTTCTTTAACCATTATTCTCACATATTTCTCAACAAAACTACTTACAGCGCTTAAAGGGATAGAAATGTAAAAAAAAAAATCATGGGTGTATTTCAGTTTTAAAGGGATAGGAAAGTCAAAATTAAATGAGCATGTAATTTTAAGACACTTTTAAATTCAGTCCTATTTTCAAATGTGCTTTGTTCTCTTGTTATCCCTTGTTGAAAAACAATACGCACACATCCTTCACTAGTGGGAGCTGCTGCTAATTGGTGCCTGCACACATTTGTCTCGTGATTGGCTGACTAGATGTGTTCAGCTAGCTGCCAGCAGTGCAATGCTGTTCCTTCAGAAAAGGACAACAAAATAATGAAGCAAATTTGATAATGGAAGCAAGAGTCCACGAGCTAGTGACGTATGGGATATACATTCCCACCAGGAGGGGCAAAGTTTCCCAAACCTCAAAATGCCAATAAATACGCCCCCCACCAAACCTACAATTCAGTTTTACAAACTTTGCCTCCCATGGAGGTGGTGAAGTAAGTTTGTGCTAGATTCTACGTTGATATGCGCTTCGCAGCAGGCTGGAGCCCGGTTTTCCTCTCAGAGTGCAGTGAATGTCAGAGGGATGTGAAGAGAGTATTGCCTATTTGAATTCAATGGTCTTCCTCTAGGGGATCTATTTTATAGGTTCTCTGTTATCGGTCGTAGAGATTTCTTCTCCTACCTCCCTTTTCAGATCGACGATATACTCTTATATACCATTACCTCTACTGATTCTCGTTTCAGTACTGGTTTGGCTATCTACTATATGTAGATGAGTGTCTTAGGGTAAGTAAGTCTTATTTCTATTTATGACACTCAAAGCTATGGTTGGGCACTTTATATGTATAAGTTGTTTAAACTTATATTTGCCATGATTCAGGATAATCAGTATTCCTTCTTTCAGAATGTCAGTTTCATTTTTTTGGGAAAATGCATAGATTCATTTTTTCTTACCTTTATTTTCAATTGACTTTTTTTTTTTCTTCAAAAATTGCGGGCTGTTAGGCTCGCGTGTGCAGAAAATGCTTCTATTTATTGCGTCATTTTTGGCGCGAGACTTTTTTGGCACAAAAATGTCGTCATTTCCGGCGTCATAGTTGGCGCCGGAAGTTTTTTCGTAATTGCGGCATTTTTTACGTTTGTGTATTGCGGACGTTTTTTTGGCGCCAAAAAATATGGGCGTCATTCTTGGCGCCAAAATGTGTGGGCGTCATACTTGGCGCCAGTTTTTTCACACTATTTCAGTCTCACTTTTCAGTTGCTTCTGGTTTTCTAGAGGCTTGTTTCATTTTGCATTTTTTTCCCATTCCTGAAACTGCCATTTAAGGAATTTGATAATTTTGCTTTATATGTTGTTTTTTCTTTTACATATTGCAAGATGTCACTACCTGACCCTGGATCAGAATCTACTTCTGGAAAAGCGCTGCCTGATGTCGGTTCTACCAAAGCTAAGTTCATTTGTTGTAAACTTTTGGTAACTGTTCCGCCGGCTGTTGTTTGTAATAATTGTCATAATTAGCTATCAGACGCAGATAGCATTTCCATTAGTAATAATCCATTACCTGTTGTTGTTCCTTCAACATCTAATGTTCAGGATGTTCCTGTTAATGTTATAGAATTTGTTTCTAAATCTATTTGGAAGGCTCTGCCTGTTATTCCTCCTTCTAGTAAACGTAAGAGGTCTTTTAAAACTTCATATATTTCAGATGAATTTTTAAATGACCGCCATCATTTTGACTTATCTATTTCTGATGAGGATCTATCTGGTTCAGAAGATTCTACCTCAGATATTGACACTGATAAATCTTCATATTTGTTTAAAATGGAGTTTATTTGTTCCTTACTTAAAGAAGTGTTGATTGCATTAGATATGGAGGAGTCTAGTCCTCTTGATATTAAAGCTACTAAGCTTTTAAATTCAGTTTTTAAACCTCCCGTAGTTATTCCAGAAGTTTTTCCAGTTCCTGATGCTATTTCAGAAGTAATTTCTAGGGAATGGAATAGTCTGGGTACTTCATTTACTCCTTCTCCAAGGTTTAAGAAATTGTACCCTTTACCATCTGATAGATTAGAGTTTTTAGAGAAAATCCCAGAGGTTGATGGGGCTATTTCTACTCTTGCTAAACGTACTACTATTCCTACGGCAGATAGTACTTCGTTTTCCTTTAGATAGGAAGCTTGAATCCTTTTTTAGGAAGGCTTATTTATGTTCAGGTAATTTTCTTAGACCTGCTATTTCTTTGGCTGATGTTGCTGCAGCTTCAACTTTCTGGTTGGAGGCTTTAGCGCAACAAGTGTCAGACCATAATGCTTATAGCATTGTTAAACTCCTTCAACATGCTAATAACTTTATTTGTGATGCCATTTTCCATATCATCAGAATTGATGTCAGGTATATGTCTTTAGCTATTTTAGCCAGAAAAGCTTTATGGCTTCAATCTTGGAATGCAGATATGACTTTTAAGTCAACGTTGCTGTCTCTTTCTTTCCAAGGTAATAATTATTTGGTTCTGTTTGGATCAATTCGATTCAAAGTCTTTGGATTCAGATCATTGTTTCATAAGGGTACAGAATAGATTTCAAGGTAAGACCGCCTGTGAGAACATTTTTTCTCTCACGCATTCCAGTGAACCCAGTAAAGGCTCAGGCATTTCTGAAATGTGTTTCAGACCTGGAGTCAGCTGGGGAATTGTGCCAGTTCCAGTTCTGGAACAGGGCCTGGGATTTTTATTCAAATCTGTTCATTGTATCAAAGAAGAGATTTTTTTCAGTCCAGTTCTGGATCTAAAAATATCTAAAAGAAGGACTATTCTGCCTTTTGTTCAGCAAGGGCATTATATGTCTACAATAGACTTACAGGATGCATATCTTCATATTCCAATTCATCCGGACCACTATCAGTTCCTGAGATTCTCTTTTTTAGACAAGCATTACCAATTTGTTGCTCTTCCTTTTGGCCTAGCAACAGCTCCAAGGATCTTTTCAAAGGTTCTCGGTGCCCTTCTCTCTGTAATCAGGGAGCAGGGTATTGCGGTATTTCCTTATTTGGACGATATCTTGGTACTTGCTCAGTCTTTACATTCTGCAGAATCTCACACAAATCAACTTGTGTTGTTTCTTCAAAGACGTGGTTGGAGGATCAATTTACCAAAGAGTTTCTTGATTCCCCAGACAAGGGTAACCTTTTTGGGATTCCAAATAGATTCAGTGTCCATGGCTTTGTCTCTAACAGAAAAGAGACGTCTGAAAAAGGTTTCAGCTTGTCGAAACCTTCAGTCTCAATTATTCCCTTCGGTAGCTTTGTGCATGGAAATTTTAGGTCTCATGACTGCAGCATCGGACGCATTCCCCTTTGCTCATTTTCACATGAGACCTCTACAGCTTTGTATGCTGAACCAATGGTGCAGGGATTATACAAAGATATCACATTTAATATCCTTAAATCCCAATGTTCGATCTTCTCTGACTTGGTGGTTGGATCACCATCGTTTAGTTCAAGGGGCCTCCTTTGTTCGTCCAACCTGGACTGTGATCTCAACAGATGCGAGTTTTTCAGGTTGGGGAGCTGTATGGGGATCTCTGACAGCGCAGGGGGTTTGGGAATCTCAGGAGACGAGATTACCAATCAACATTTTGGAACTCCGTGCGATTTTCAGAGCTCTTCAGTTCTGGCCTCTTCTGAAGAGAGAATCATTTATTTGTTTTCAGACAGACAATGTCACAACCGTGGCATATGTCAATCATCAAGGGGGGACTCACAGTCCTCAGGCTATGAGAGATGTATCCCGGATACTTGCATGGGCGGAATCCAGCTCCTGTCTAATTTCTGCGGTTCACATCCCAGGTATAGACAATTGGAAAGCGGATTATCTCAGTCGCCAGACGTTACATCCGGGCGAATGGTCTCTTCCCAGAGGTTTTTCTTCAGATTGTTCAAATCTGGAGACTTCCAGAAATAGATCTGATAGCTTCTCATCTAAACAAGAAACTTCCCAGGTATCTGTCTAGATCCAGGGATCCTCAGGCGGAAGCGATGGACGCGTTGTCACTTCCTTGGAATTTTCAACCTGCTTATATCTTTCCGCCTCTAGTTCTTCTTCCAAAAGTGATTTCCAAAATCCTAATGGAGCGTTCATTGTATTGCTGGTAGCTCCAGCATGGCCACACAGGTTTTGGTATGCGGATCTCGTTTGGGTGGCAAGTTGCCAACCTTGGACACTTCCGTTGAGGTCTGACCTTCTGTCTCAAGGCCCATTTTTCCATCAGGATCTCAAATCATTAAATTTGGAAGTATGTTGATTGAACGCCTAATACTTAGTCATAGAAGTTTCTCTGACTCAGTGATTAATACTATGTTACAGGCTCGTTAATCTGTGTCTAGAAAGATCTATTACCGAGTCTGGAAGACTTACATTTCATGGTGCTCTTCTCATAAATTTTCTTGGCATTCTTTTAGAATTCCTAGAATTTTACAATTTCTTCAAGATGGTTTGGATAAGGGTTTGTCTGCAAGTTCTTTGGAAGGACAAATCTCTGCTCTTTCTGTTCTTTTTCACAGAAAGATTGCTAATCATCCTGATATTCATTGTTTTGTACAGGCTTTGGTTTGTATCAAGCCTGTCATTAAGTCAATCTCTCCTTCTTGGAGTCTTAATTTGGTTCTGAAGACTTTGCAGGCTCCTCCGTTTGAGCCTATGCATTCTTTGGATATCAAATTACTTTCCTGGAAAGTTTTGTTCTTTTTGGCTATCTCTTCTGCTAGAAGAGTTTCTGAGTTATCTGCTCTTTCTTGTGAATCTCCTTTTCTGATTTTTCATCAGGATAAGGCGGTGTTGCAGACTTCATTTCATTTTTTTCCAAAAGTTGTGAACTCTAACAACATTAGTAGTGAAATTGTTGTTCCTTCATTGTGTCCTAATCCTAAGAATTCTCTGGAGAGATCTTTACATTCTTTGGATGTAGTAAGAGCTTTGAAATATTATCTTGAAGCTACTAAAGATTTCAGAAAGACTTCTAGTCTATTTGTTATCTTTTCTGGTTCTAGGAAAGGTCAGAAGGCTTCTGCCATTTCTTTGGCGTCTTGGCTAAAATCTATGATTCATCATGCTTATGTGGAGTCGGGTAAAACCCTGCCTCAAAGGATTACGGCTCATTCTACTAGGTCAGTTTCTACTTCCTGGGCTTTTAGGAATGAAGCTTCTGTTGATCAGATTTGAAAAGCAGCAACTTGGTCTTTCTTTGCATACTTTTACTAAATTCTACCATTTTGTTGTTTTCTCTTCTTCTGAAGCAGTTTTTGGTAGAAAAGTACTTCAGGCAGCAGTTTCAGTTTGATTCTTCTGCTTATGATTTCGGTTTTTTTCTTTATCAGATTAAAACTTTTTGTTTTGGGTTGTGGATTATTTTTTCAGCGGAATTGGCTGTCTTTATTTTATCCCTCCCTCTCTAGTGACTCTTGCGTGGAGTTCCACATCTTGGGTATCTGCTATCCCATACGTCACTAGCTCATGGACTCTTGCTAATTACATGAAAGAAAAAATAATTTATGTAAGAACTTACCTGATAAATTCATTTCTTTCATATTAGCAAGAGTCCATGAGGCTCACCCTTTTTTGTGGTGGTTATGATTTTTTTGTATAAAGCACAATTATTCCAATTCCTTATTTTTGATGCTTTCGCTCCTTTCTTATCACCCCACTTCTTGGCTATTCGTTAAACTGAATTGTGGGTGTGGTGGGGGGCGTATTTATAGGCATTTTGAGGTTTGGGAAACTTTGCCCCTCCTAGTGGGAATGTATATCCCATACGTCACTAGCTCATGGACTCTTGCTAATATGAAAGAAATTAATTTATCAGGTAAGTTCTTACATAAATTATGTTTTTGAGGTTTCCTATCCCTTTAAATAGAAGTATTTTTGCAATATACTTCCATTAGAAAAATGCTTCAGGTAAATGTTATGACTTTTTTTCAGCTGCATACACACATATGCTGTGAGGGTCTGTGCACTAATCTTCTCAGAGAATCAGCAGTGGCTTGTATGACATACATTAAAGGGAAAATAAACACTCATGCACCACCTTCTAATTATGGGTGCCGCCATTTTGGAACTTAGGTTACACTGCAGGTGTCTGTAGGAGAGTTATTGCTGAACATGTTCAACTGCAAACACATCAGTACTGGAATGTTGTGAGCGGTCGATTTTAAAATGCCGGCACCCATTACTAGAGGGAGGCGGGGAATAACCTAAATACTATGGTTATAAAATATATGAAGTGTCTAATATCAGTTTGAGTCTTCACATGCACAATACACACTATCGCCAGCTCTCTGAGCATTTATATATTGGCGCACAGGCACAATACACACTATTGCCAGCTCTCTGAGAATTTATACTGGCGCACAGGCACAATACACACTATTGCCAGCTCTCTGAGCATTTATACTGGCGCACAGGCACAATACACACTATCGTCAGCTCTCTGAGCATTTATACTGGCGCACAGGCACAATACACACTATTGCCAGCTCTCTGAGCATTTATACTGGCGCTCAGGCACAATACACACTATCGTCAGCTCTCTGAGCATTTATACTGGCGCACAGGCACAATACACACTATTGCCAGCTCTCTGAGCATTTATACTGGCGCACAGGCACAATACACACTATCGCCAGCTCTCTGAGTATTTATACTGGCGCACAGGCACAATACACACTATCGTCAGCTCTCTGAGCATTTATACTGGCGCACAGGCACAATACACACTATCGCCAGCTCTCTGAGCATTTATACTGGCGCACAGGCACAATACACACTATCGCCAGCTCTCTGAGCATTTATACTGGCGCACAGGCACAATACACACTATCGCCAGCTCTCTGAGCATTTATACTGTCACACAGGCACAATACACACTATTGCCAGCTCTCTGAGCATTTATACTGGCGCACAGGCACAATACACACTATTGCCAGCTCTCTGAGCATTTATACTGGCGCATAGGCACAATACACACTATCGCCAGCTCTCTGAGCATTTATACTGCGCACAGGTACACATAGCATATGTAATAACTATTACTAGAAGCATTTTTGCTAATATTGCAGAAATGCTTCTATTTGAAATGTAAATGCACCCAAGCACATTTAATTTTAACCTTTCTATCACTTTAAGAATTTACTGCAACCGTAGTTTTTACCTGTTTTTTTTCTCATCTGACAAATAACTTAAAGGGACACGAAACCCCAAATTTTTCTATCATGATTCATATAAAGCATACAAATTTAAAAACATTTTCAATCTATGTCTATTATAAAATGTGGTATTTTGTAGTGAAGAGCATACTTAGGTAGGTAGCACGTGTATGGCAGATAACACTGCAGCCATCTAGTTCTCTTACAAATGTGTAGCATTGTTAAAAGACTCTTGCAAAACAGCTGCCATATAGTGCTTGAGACATGTGTAAGCTCCTGAGACTACCTACCTGCCTACCAAAGGATACCAAGAGAACAAAGTAAATTCGATAATAGAAATAGAAAGTTTCTTAAAATGTAACACTCTATCTGAATTGTGAACATTTTCCTGTCTCTTTAAAGGGATGATAATAAGAATCGTAATATTGTCATTCCTACTAATAATAAGAAAACGGATAACATGATATTTCTGAATATCTCCCAGTATTTAACCCACCTGATCTTTCTTAAATGAAATAAGTTAAAATTTACATTCTTTGTCTATGTTCTCAGACTAATGTTTTATACATACTGGCCGATCTAATTATATTTTGATCACATTATTAAAAGCTGTGTTACATGTTATGGAAAGACTTGTGGTTTCACAAAGTAAGGTCGTACACACAAACAGTAGATTTCCAACACAAATAGTTAAGAATGTATTAACCCATTTGTTTGTCCCAGTTTACATCACATGACTTTAAAAGGCATTTTTTACAACATATGGTTTATTGCTGTGGTGTCAATGTATTAAAACATAATTAATATGTTGTTACCTTTCTTCACAGTTTGGTATTCCCTCGCCTCTGATTTCGTTAGATGATCTCCTTGTTCGCTCATCTTCCTGATTTCTAACAGTGAGGCTGTAACATAACAAGAGGTATTGTTAAAGGGACACTAAAGTAAAACAAAACTTTCATTATTTAGAGAGAGCATGTCATTTTAAGAGACTTTTCAATTTACTTCCAGACTTTTTATATGCACTCTTTCTAAAGGCATCAGCTACTGCTAAGCATGTGCAAGAGTTTACAGTGTACAGTATACATATGTCTGTGATTGGCTTATGGCTGTCACATGACACAGGGCCAGAAAATGTAAGTACATTTTGAAATTTGTCAGAAAAAAATCTGCTCATTTAAGTGGTATTGCGGTTTATTTTTATTATGCAATTCTGTATTGAATGGTCCTTTAACGGTCTTGAATGGTGATGGCCAACTTCCTAACACATGGGGCTGAAGATGAATATTTTAGAAGACTTTAAGAGCTGCATATAAATGTATGGCTGTGAAAGAGTAATTGTACTCAAATGTTTTCTATCAGGTATATGAAAGAGCAGCAGTTAAACATGTTAAAAAAACAATTGCATGAAAAAGTTTAAGTAAAAGGAATTTGATGTGAAATTAACAGGAAGTGTTTGATTATGTGTAACTGGATCTACAGCTTATTAGCTTTTATTCAGCACAGGAATACCTATTAAAAAATCAATTAGATAGAACAGAGAGTATTGTTTCCCTCTAAAAATGCAAGTCATAATATATTTCCTAAAAATGTCAAGGAGTTGTAGGGATTCCCTCTATTTGCTGCTAGACTTTTTAAATGTGGCCACCCCAGAGCACAAAAACGATTGCACATATTTTTAGTTATACAAAGCCAAGTGCAGAGAGGCGCATGTGGCCTTTGAACTGACAGTTGACCATACCTGAAGTAGAAATACACAGGAACTGCTATGCAAGCACAAATTCATCATCATTTTTTTTTTTTTAGGTTCAGCACCCTGGATAGCGCTTGCTTGTTGGTAGCGCTACTCAGGTGCTGAAACAAAAATAGGCTGGCGCCTAAGCTTTAAATTCCTGCTTTTCAAATAAAGATAGCAAGGGAACAAATAAAAAATGATAGTATGAGTAAATTAGAAAGTTGCTTAAAATTGCACGCTCTGATTGAATCATGAAAGAAAAAAATATGGGTTTAGTATTTAAATGATTGTGCATTTAAGACTTCATTTATTTATGGTTTTTTTTAAGAAATTCCTATTTTCTTCAGAAGCCTTTGTATTGACTGGTTACTGTATTGTATCTGTACTGTATAGCATATGGGGCTGCCACCTTTACTGGAAAAGAATACTGCCCAGCTCATTAGCATACATTTGCATATATTTGCAAGTATAGGATTGAACTCTTGTCAATCTTGTCAAATCTTCTCACACAGGCGTTGTGTATTGTTGTTATCCTGTGAAACACTGTAGTGCATGGGTGTCCACAGAAATTTTTCCAGTGGGGGCAATTTTTTTTAAAATGAAATATCCTAATATAAAAATGATAAATTGGTAATAAGGAGGACTCTATGAAATGCAACTAAAACTAGCAAATGTACCAGTTTTTAAGCGCACAGGTGTGCCTTGGCGAACGCAAACAAAGCAAGAGGACTGTATAGTCAGACTTGCCCAATTTTAGGCACACTTTTAGGATTCAGTCGTATGCGGATTTTAGGCACAATTTTAGGAGAATTGAATAAATCCTGCTCTAAACATAATAATATCAGTGGCAACATGTGAAGCTTGTTGTATGCATGAGCTGCACATCATTTTAAAGCTTGTAACTCATTGGCATCAAAAGACTGGCTAAAGTGAGTGCTTATGTTTAGATATAAGGCAGGGCTTGAAAAATATGATTTGAAAATCTCAAGCTCAAAAATAAATGTTGGGCTGCAATATAAGAAAGTATTTTATTTACAAAACACACACACATCACATAGAAAGTCTGTCACTCTCTTGCAAGCACACAGCTAGATTAAAAGTAAAATGGTAGAGTTAGTTACAACCAAAGAGTGATAGCTCAGGATCACATTATAGTCTCTTCCTCCCTGGGTCCCTAACATACAATCAAATGTACTTTATTCTCTTGGTATCCTTTGTTGAAATGCATATGTACATATCCTCAGTAGCAGCAATGCATTACTGGGAGCTAGCTGTACATTTGAAAACAATTGTCTCTTGTCATTAGCTCACAGATGTATTCTAGCTCCCAGTAGTGCAGTGTTTCCCAACTCCAGTCCTCAGGTCCATTTTAAAAGTGCAGATACTCATATCTTAACTAGAGCACAGGTGAATTATCAGCTGATCAGGGAGCTGATTATTTCACCTGTGCTCTAGTTAAAGGGACAAAAAACAGTAAGAACTAACATAAGTTTCTAAATATATTATGTAGCCAAAGCTTACCTGCAAAAGGTTTCTTGTAGGTAGGGGGCAGAGTCACATGACACCTGACTAAAGCAGTGCACAGTATAATGCTGAAGCTTTCACAAAGCATGGGACATTAAAGGGATACTAACCCCTCATTTTTTCTTTCATGATTCAGATAGAGCATGCAATTTTAAGCAACTTTATAATTTACTCCTATTATCAATTTTTATTTGTTCTCATGTTATCTTGATTTGAAAAAGCAGTAATAAAAGGTTAGGAGCCGGCCCATTTTTTAGTTCAGAACCTTGGTAGAGCTGCTGATTGGTTTGCTACATTAAGCCACAAATCAGCAAGTGCTACTCATGTGCTGAACAAAAAATGGTCTGGCTCTAAAGCTTACAGTACTGTTTTTTCAAATCAAGATAGCATGAGAACAAAGAAAAATTGATAATAGGAGTAAATTAGAAAGGTGCTTAAAATCTCATGCTCTATCTGAATCATGAAATAAAAAAATTGGGTTTAGTATCCCTTTAACCCCATGGAAACAAGCGAGCCTCTTGGCAACAAACAATAGCAGTATCCAATATCCCTCAACCTCCCCCCCATTACTTGCATGTCATGTGCACACTTTGTTACACAATACCTCAGGTTGGAGTAGGACACTGATAAGAGAGGTTGAGCAAGCTACACTTGTCAACACTAAAGTGTAAATAATTTTGAAGATTTTTTTAAATTGTATTAAAAATACTTATAAGCTTTTTTTGCACTTTTTTTTCACACAGTTTTTTACCTCAGTAGGCTCAGTTAACCCTTTTATAATTTGTACAAATGTTTTAGGGCACTTGAAAAAAATAGACTCAGTGATTTAAACGTATGCACAATGATACCGAGTTGGTTCACAGTGAGCACCTAGGGTTGATGACTTGCTACTCTTTCCATTCAGGAACAAGCAGAGCTAAGATAGACCCAGCATACTGTTTAATGCAAAGTGTGATTAAAAAAAGGCTGATTTGGCAGTCCTTCAGGTGTACCTACCAATCAGTTCCTAAAAGAAACCCAGTAGGAATGTGGTCATGACCTCAACTTTTAAATAGGTTAAATCAGTTTTTTTTTTAACAGGATAGTCTAGTTAAAATTAAACTAAGGATACCAAGAGAAAAATTGATAATAGGAGTAAATTTTAAAGTTGTTTAAAATTACATGCTCTTTCTGAATCATGGACAATTTTATTTTGACTGGACAACAAAGATTTTTTATTTATTTTTATCCCTTTAGCTGCTGTTCAATGTTCATACAATCCTCTGACAAATGGGGCCTAGCTTGCCTGCTTGGTAACAATCAGCTAAAGGGAAGAGTACATACTGTATATGGCAAGAGAACTTTAAGGAAGATTCTATCTATTGCCTCATACCATTAAGTTTTTTTTCCTCTGTATATGACTATCCAAACAGCTCCATAGTGGCTGTTGTGCCACTGCTTAACTGTGATTGGATACTTATTGAGCAATAAGGTAATGTAAGTCCTAGCATTTAAAATAAAGAATACAGTTGATGTTCTTTAATTAATCTCAATGACATAGAACAATTATATTGATGCTGTCAATCCAAATCAAACAGCTTTATTTAAAAAAAATAAAAAAAATCTTGCACTCCCAATTCTTTTTTAGTAAGCTGCCATTTCGGAATCCACCGGGATAAGGTGGATTCTTTCACCACCCTGCCATTTTTGGAATCCACCGGGATGCAGCGAAGGTAAACGGAGCATTACAAAAAAAAAAAAAATGCCCGTAAGTATGAAAAAAACACCTAACCGCACACAATAAGTATTAAAAAAAACAAAAACGCCAGCAATAAGTAATAAAATAAATAAATAAATAACCGCCCGTACGAAGTATTAAGAAAACCCCCTTACTACCTAATAAATTGATTAACCCCTAAACCGCCAACCCCCCGCAACACATTAAACCAAATTTACCTAACACCTCCTAAATTAACCCCTTAGTTACAATAAAAATAAACTACATTACAATAAAAAATACAAAAAAATTACATTAGATTAATCTAATTACAAAAATAAAAAAAGTCTAAAATTACAAAAAAAAATAATGAACACATTATCCAAAATAAAAAAATTAAACCTAATCCCTATGAAAATAAAAAAGCTCCCCCAAAATAAAAACACCCCTAATCTAATGCTAAACTACCAATAGCCCTTAAAAGGGCTTTTTGTAGGGCATTGCCCTAAATTAAACAGCTCTTTTACATTAAAAATAAACATAATCTACCCATTGCCCTGAAAAGGGCATTTGTATAGGCATTACCCTTAAAATGGCATTTAGCTATTTTTCACTGCCCTTAAAAGGGCATTTAGCTCTTTTTCCAAATAGGTACTTATGGTTTCAGAAGTCGGGCGGAGAAGGTCTTCTTCCAGATGGGTCCATCATCTTCATCCACAGCGAAGGCAGCGCGGAGCGGAGGTCCGGAGTGGTCTTCCCAGAAGTGGAGATCCTCGGTGGCAGTCATTGGCGGCGGTGGCGCTCCTCGGTGGCGGCGGTCCTTGACGAAGTCGTGGAGGTTCCTCTTCATGTGATCGTCTGCCGCACACTGAAGAAAGAATTCAAGGTACCCCATATTTAGTGGGGTGCCTTGAATTCCTATTGGCTGAAATTTTCAAAATCAGCCAATAGGATGAGAGCTACTGAAATCTTATTGACTGATTTGAACAGCCAATATGATTTCAGTAGCTCTCATTCTATTGGCTGTTTTGAAAAATTCAGCAGCCAATAGAATGAGAGCTACTGAAATCTTATTGGCTGATTTTAACAGCCATTAGGATTTTAATATCTAATATCCCTGTTAGGGGGGACTTCAAAACAGCCAATAGGAATGCAAGGTACCCCAAATTGATTGCGGTACTTTGCATTCAATATTCAGTATACCACAGACATCGGATGAAGAGGAGCCTCCATGTCACCAAGGACCGCCGCTGCTGTCGAGGACTGCCACATCTGGGAAGACCGCTCGGACCTCCGCTCCACACCGCCTTTGCTGTGGATGAAGACCTTCTCCGCCGGACTTCAGGAATCATGAGTACCTATTTGGGGCTTTAGTGTTAGGTTTTTTTTAATTTTATAATTTTTTTTAAATTTTTTAACTTAGTTTTTTTTTTTGGCACTTTGAAAAAGAGCTGAATGCCCTTTTAAGGGCAATGCCCATACAAATTCCCTTTTCATGGCAATAGGTAGATTAGGTTTACTAGTGTTATTTTTTTTTTTTTTGGGGGGGGGGGGTTGGTGGGGGGGGGGGTTACTGTTAGGGGGGACTTCATTTATTTTTAATGTAAAAGAGCTGTTTAACTTAGGGCAATGCCCTACAAAAAGCCATTTTAAGAGCTATTGGTAGTTTAGCATTAGATTAGGGGTGTTTTTATTTTGGGGATGCTTTTTATTTTCATAGGGATTAGGTTTAATTTTTTTATTTTGGATAATGTGTTTATTTTTTTCTGTATTTCTATCTTTTATTTGTTTGTAGCTTGGGGGGTTGTATTTACAACTCATAGACTGCCCTCTGGGCAGGCTTATCAACTAGTAGGATAATATTAAAGGGACATACCTGTCAAAATGTAAATGCACATAGATGAATTACATGTTTGAATAGAAATATATTTGCAATATACATGTATTAGCAAAAATGCTTCTAGTAAAAGTTATCACTGTTTTAGTGTTAACATTTTTCTCTGCAAGTGCACGTGAAGAATAGCTAGATATTGTCACTGCACCCACATTTTAAATACTGCAGATGCTCAGATCATCAGTGGGGCTTGTATCATGTCAGCAATTATCAAATTGAGTCATTAACAGATGGTACAGGCAACTTAGGCTCTATTAGCAAGTGCTGTGTTTAAAATGCTGGTGCACAGTGCATACTTAAATACACGTTTGAAACAGCTATATCTTTTATTAGCAGCATTTTTGCTAATGCATGTATATTACAAAACTGCTTCTGTTAAATACCGAAATGCACCAATGTGGTTTCCAATTTTGACTGGAATATCCCTTTAAAGGGATACTAAACCCACATTTTTTCTTTCATGATTCAGATAGAGCATGCAATGTTAAGCAATTTTCTAATTTACTCCTTTTATCATTTTTTTCTGTTCACTTGCTATCTTTATTGGAAAAAGCAGAAATGTAAGCTTAAGAGCCGGGCCCATTTTTGGTTCAGCACCTGGGTAGCGCTTGCTGATTGGTGGCTAAATGTAGCAAACCAATCAGCAAGCTCTACCAAGGTGCTGGACCAAAAATGGGCCGGCTCCTAACCTTACTTTCCTGCACTTTCAAATAAAGATAGCAGGAGAACAAAGAAAAATTGCTAATAGGAGTAAATTAGGAAAATGCTTAAAATTGCATGCTCTATCTGAACCAGGAAAGAAAAAAAATTGGGTTTAGTATCCCTTTAAGTTAGGCACCATAATTATATCCTGATAGTTACTTGATTAGTGACTTAGTAGCTGCTCCTCACTGCTATTGTGCCAAGATTATTATAATTATTATTAGAAGTAAACTGGCATATTAGGCTGATAACCGCTGCAAGTTTTAAAAACCAAATTGGGGCTCCCACCAGTGCGAGCAGACGCGTATGCGGTGGCTTTTTTTAATATCAGCCATGTCTTCTTGTTTGCATTTGGTGAATCGAATCCTTGTAATATCTGTGTCATCCTTAGATTGACAGTTAAATAGTTGGTATAGGGGACATCCTTTGAGTACATGTAGATTTATTCTATTCATATTAGTAGGTATATTGATCTATATATATCGGAACACATGAGAGTAAAGAATTTGATGTAAATGGATGTTGGTAATGAATATTGGGTTATAATTATAGTTTCCTCCGCAAAATTAGAATATACTGTACACTTTTTAATTTACAATTATGAACACTAGCAATTTATAGTGAATACAAAAGATTATTACATATGATAAAAGTGTGTGCAGTAAAGATATGAGTGATGACAAGAGATTAACGTTTCTTCGGTGTAATAAAATGCATATACAAGCAAAACATATTAAAATTTTTGGATTTGATAAAATAATAAAACCGTTTTGATAACCTTAAAGATATTTGTGGGAGAATACTTTACAGAGTAGATTAGGTATTATAATTAGTTGTGACTAGTGATTTGTGTATTAATTAAAATAGTATTGACTTTTAATATAGGCATTTTATAAATAGTCTCAAATTAATCCAGCAAAACATGTCATTGAGGAGAGCGGGCTGAGGGGAGCTCCAATTTGGTTTGCAGCGGTTATCAGCCTAATATGCCAGTTAACTTCTAATAATAATTATAATAATCTTGGCGCAATAGACGTGAGGATCAGTTATCATTAACTTATAAGCAGCATTATTTAAACGTGTGTATTTCAGTTTACTAAGTCACTAATCAAGTAACTATCAGGATAGTATGGTGGCTCAGCCTTACTTAATATAATCCTATATTTGACGAGTGATATCTTAATGTGGAATTGAATTGCCTTACATATATGGTTAAAAAGCTAGACTTTAACTCTTATGATGCAGCTAATAATTAATGTCCTGAATTACAGTAAATCATAATAGGTTACTAGCTAACTATATTTTTCCAGCTTTATTAATATACCAAATATTTATATTGATTGCATAATCTTAAACAGTGAAATATCCTTCCAATCCCTGACTAAAACAAGTTCCAACAATGTATATGAGTGTATAATATAACTCGATACTTAGCATACCATTACACTGGGCTAATCCTTTTTAGAATAACGCTACTCTTGCAATCATAATTTAAAATAAACTGGTAACTATTATACAGCAAGAAATCTCACACATTTATTTGTGCTGCTCAATATTATTTAACCATTGTACTTCTTTACTGCAAAGGCTCCAACTATTACTTATATTGTAATATTTTGAATCTAGGAATGGCAGAGGCTGATTTACCACCAGCATTTTTGTTTTAACCTTAACCATTTTAAAATATTTTTCTAATAAAGTTTTATGTTTTAAATCATTCATGACGCACACGCATATATAACATAGCATATCTTTATGGGTCTAGCGAGTGCTTATACAGTATCGCTTTTTTGTTCAGTTACTAGAGCTGAAATCGGCTAATACTAATACTTGATACATAGCACCATCCAACCACTGATAATATTTTTACAAGGCCAAATACATTTTATTCAGATGGTAATAGACCCTGATAATCAATAAAGTGGTACCATTAAACCCATTTTTTTTTCTAATAATTCATTCCATTATCAAATATCACTTTTTTGGGTATCACTTTTTGATTGGTGTCTAAATGTATCCACCAATCAGCAACCACTACCCAGGTGCTAAAACAAAAATGTCCTGGCTCCTAAGCTTACATTCAATTAAAGATACCAAGAGAACAAAGAAAAATTGATAATCATGACAGTTTGTTTTTGACTAGACTATTCCTTTAATACAACACAAGCTGTTTTTGAAACATTCTTGTCTTATGCAGGTTGTTGATTATAAGACATGGGCTGATTCCAGGTGTTCCTCTCCTTTCTTAAAATCAACTCAAAACCAATAACAAAACCTGAAACCATCTGAAAATGTTACTTTAACACAGGAAGTATGGGATTCATAGGCTGCTGTTTCATACTCTATTCAAATCAGCCAATAAGATTTAAGCAGCTCTCATTCTATTGGATGATTAATCATCCAATAGAATGAGAGCTGCTTAAATTATATTGGCTGATTTGAACAGCCAATACGATTATAGCAGCTCTAATTCCTATTGGCTAATTCAAATTTTTCAGCCAATAGGAATGCAAGGGACGCCATCTTGAATCGCGTACATTGCATTGAAGATTCAGTGTACGGCGGCGACCATATGAAGAGGATGCTCCGCACCAAATGTCTTCAGGGTGGACCTGCCTCGCACAGCCGGGATCAAGATAGAAGATGCCGTCTGGATGAAGATAGAAGAGGCCACCTGGATGAAGACTTCGCGCCGCCTGGATGAAGATCGTTCAAGCGGGACTTCAAAAACTGTAAGTGGATTGTCGCGGGTTAGTGTTAGGTTTTTTTAAGGGTTTTTTGGGTGGGGTTTTTTAGATTAAGGTTTGGGCAGTAAAAGAGGTTAAATGCCCTTTTCAGGGCAATGCCCATCGAAATGCCCTTTTCAGGGCAATGGGTAGATTAGGTTTTTTAGATAGCTTTTTTTATTTTGGGGGTTGGGGGGGGGGTTGTAATGTTAGTGGGTCTTTGTAATTTTTTGTTCAGAAAAAGAGCTGATAGTTTAGGGCAATGCCCTACAAAAGGCCCTTTTAATTTTCAAAGAGCTTTATTGAGATAACGAGGATTTACAGCAAATCTTAAAAATACATGGAATATATCAGAAAAAGTTGCAAAAAGGCATTTCACATTGTTAGGACCATGCAATAAATGAATTATGTAATACTCAAATTTCACTGTCTTATTAAAGGAATCTAAAAATAAGAAGATAAAACAAAGCAATGAGTATTAGTTATTGAACCTCGGGTTTGCCCCAACTTTTTAAATGGGCCACTTTTGGGCTCTGTGTGTATATAGACAATGTGGGGGTTATACATATGAAAAACAGTCTAAACAATGATTTAAAAGAACAAAAAACAGACTAAACAAGGAGTTAAGAGAAAAAGAAGATAAGAAAAAACATACTGAGGTGATAGGAGTGGGGACCAAATATTGCAAACCAAGTAAATTAAGGACCCAGACCGAGCTAATAGTTAATCTTATATATAAAAAATAAAAAAAATATTTGAGTATATCATCTCGCATCACTACTGATCTTATCTCAAGGGAATGCCCTGTTTTCCTCCACTTTAATTAGTTATGGGTGTTGACGATTAAGAAGGGGTATATTATATCGTGAGGTTAGACTATAAGACATTTGTGGTGAACTACTGTTGACTAGTTGTTTAAATAATAACTTTTTATGCTTGAGCGGCACTAGTTCACCATCCCCTGCTCCGCGGCCCCGGCCGCAAGCCACAGAGAGGGGGCTGCATATTACTCATTTTCACAATAGATCAAAAATCCCCAGTAAATTGGCATGAGCAATACAAAAACTAAATAACATAGAGGGCAAACACAAGTGCTATATATACTATATATCATGCAACATAATAAAAACCGGTTAACATAACTTTGCATAGTTACTGCATTTTGCATCTCAAGGGTTTAATGTCCTCAGAGGTGAGTAAAGTCACTTTCACCCTCCAGTAATGGCCTGATCATACTGTCCCGCTTCTGAATTGTGCAGCCTTTTTCCTTGTGTAAGTCCGTCACACCGGGTCTCCCCGGGCCATGGTCGTATTGGGCTACTATCAAGCTGTAGTTCCGAGTGGAGCTCGAACTGTGTGGGGCATTGACGTCCATCCAGGTCCCCGAGGCCCCCTCTGTAAACCTTTCGATCTCGGGAAGCCCCCTTTTTATGCCCCGCTGGAGTCAGACTTTGAGTCGGGAAAGAGGCCTGATGAGATCTCCTGGATCGTTTCTGCCGGAGCGGCGCTGTGGCAACCGCATGATGCACTTTTGCTTGGGGAAGCCCCTTCATATGTCCGGCAACAATGTCGGGTGCGCCAGTGTGGTCAATCTCTTGCCCCACATCTGATAATGATCTCTCTGGCCTGTCGTTTGTAGGTTTAGGCAGAGTGGGCCTCTGCAGCGACTGTAATTCCTCTGATGCGTGCTCGATCCTTATGGCGCCATCTTGAGAGGTAATTTTCATATCCTCCTTAGGAGTTGTTATTAACTTGTCAGCGGTACACAGCTTTTTCATCAGAGCGTCAAATGGGGCTCTCTCCGCTAGATTCTCCATAAGCCTCTCAAGATTTGCAAAGTAAAGGTCATATTTTATCAATTTCTTTGTATCATACATAGTCACCATCTTTCAAGGATACTTAAATTCCGGCTATGTGTTAACTTGCCCCGTTGAGCAAAGGTGTCTTGGTAGTTTGCTGGATGCGAGAGTAGGATGATAGCACCACTTCAGACTTGATATTGTGCTCGGCTGAAATCCTATCTATGTTAGAGTGTGAAGAGTTCAGTAAGCCGGTCTCCCTGGCAGCACTGATAACCCGGCTCTTCCCGGGGGGGAGGTGAATGCCTAGTATTAGGCCGCCGCCTTAGGCCTTATTCTCCAAACTGTAGCCCCAGCGTCATGCAGACAGCAAGAAGATTAAATGCTTGGTCTCTAGTGACCACCCTGTACAATCTGTAATTTATAAACTCTTAACTTGCTGTTATATGACAATAATCGGCGGATTACTGAAATCTCTGCTCAGAGCTCCCAGAGTATGCGTCCTGTTCAGAACGCTGCTTGGACACGCCCCCCCAAAAGGCCCTTTTAAGGGCCATTGGTAGTTTATTCTAGATTAGATTTTAGATTTTTTATTTTGGGGTGTTTTTTTTTTAAATGGGTATTAGAATAGGAATAATTGTAATCATTTTTGATAATTTTTTTGTAATTTTGTGTAATGTTTTTTTTAGATTAGGGCTAAGGCAGCAAAAGAGCGTAATGCCCTTTTAAGGGCAATGCCTATACAAATGCCCTTTTCAGGGCAATGGGTAGATTAGGTTTTACTTTATTTTTATTTTGTGGGTTTGGGGGGGTGGGGGTTTGTATACTGTTAGGGGTGTTTATTTTGTTTTGTAGCAAAAGAGCTGTTAACTTTAGGGCAATGCTCTACTAAAGGTCCTTTTAAGGGCCCCCAAAAGGCCATTTTTAGGGCCCTTGGTAGGAATAATTTTTATTGTTTTTGGATAATTTCGTTTGTTATTTTTTGTAATGGTAGTTTTTTTGTTGTTGTAATTTTAGTGTTTTTTATTTTGTAATGGTATGTTTTAGTGTAAGGCAGCTTAGGTTTTATTTTTATTTCACAGGTAAGTTTGTATTTATTTTAACTAGGTAGTTAGTAAATAGTTAATAACTATTTACTAACTAGTCAAGCTAGTTAAAATAAATACAAACTTTCCTGTGAAATAAAAATAAAACCTAAGCTAGCTACAATATAACTATTAGTAATATTGTAGCTAGCTTAGGTTTTATTTCACAGGTAAGTTACTTTGTTTTTAAATTTAAATAGGTATTATTAGTTAATAATTGTTACTTTAATTTAGTTATATTTTAATTATGTTAAAGTTAGGGGGTTTTAGGTTTAGGGTTAGTTGGTGTTAGGTTAAGGAGTTAATATAGGTAAATTACTTTGTATTTAGATTTAAATAGGTATTATTAGTTAATAATTGTAACTTTAATTTAGTTATATTTTAATTATGTTAAAGTTAGGGGGTGTTAGGTTTAGGGTTAGGTTTAAAGTTAGGGGGTGTTAAGTTTAGGGGTTAATATAGGTAAGTTACTTTTGGCCAGACATCGCCGACACCTACATTATACTTATGAACCCCTAATCTGCTGCACCCCAACATCGCAGACACCTACATTATATTTATTAACCCCTAATCTGCTGCCCACAACATCGCTGACACCTACATAATGTTATTTACCCCTAATCTGCCACCCCCAACGTAGCCGCCACTATAATAAACATATTAACCCCTAAACCGCCGTACTCCCGCATTGCAAACACTAGTTAAATATTATTAACCCCTAATCTGCCGCCCCCAACATTATATTTATTAACCCCTAAATCTAAGTCCTAACCCTATCAACCCCTAACTAAAATATAATTTAAATAAATTGTTTTTATTTATATTTGTTTGAATTATATTTAAGTTAGGGGGTGTTAGGGTTAGGGTTAGACTTAGGTTTAGGGGTTAATAAATTTAGTATTGTGGCGGCGATGTTAGGGACAGCAGATTAGGGGTTGATAATATTTAACTAATGTTTGCGAGGCGGAAGGGGTTAATATGTTTATTATAGTGGCGGCGATGTCGAGAGGGGCAGAATAGGGGTTAATAATTTTAATTTAGTGTTTGCGATGCCGGAGGGCCTCGGTTTAGGGGTTAATAGGTAGTTTATGGGTGTTAGTGTACTTTTTAGCACTTTAGTTATGAGTTTTATGCTACAGCGTTGTAGTGTAAAACTCATAACTACTGACTTTAGAATGCGGTACGAATCTTGATGGGGTAGGCTGTACCGCTCACTTTTTGGCCTCCCTGGACAAGCTCGTAATACCGGCGCTATGGAAGTCCCATAGAAAAAAGACTATACGCAATTTGCGTAAGTTGATTTGCGGTAAGGCCAAAAAAGTGTGCGGGACAGCTGTACCTACAAGACTCGCTGCTAACGCTGCTTTTTTACTCATAACGCAAGACTCGTAATCTAGCCTTTTGTATTTAGATTTAAATAGGTATTATTAGTTAATAATTGTAACTTTAATTTAGTTATATTTTAATTATGTTAAAGAGACACTGAACCCAAAATTATTCTTTCGTGATTCAGATAGAGCATGCCATTTTAAGCAACTTTCTAATTTACTCCTATTATCAAATTTTCTTCATTCTCTTGGTATGTTTATTTGAAAAGCAAGAATGTAAGTTTAGATGCCGGCCCATTTTTGGTGAACAAACTGGGTTGTCCTTGCTGATTGTACAGCGCCAATAAACAAGTGCTGTCCATGGGTCTGGACCAAACATTTGCTGGCTCCTTAGCTTAGATGCCTTCTTTTTCAAATAAAGATAGCAAGAGAACAAAGACAAAATTGATAATAGAAGTAAATTAGAAAGTTGCTTAAAATTACATGCTCTATCTGAATCATGAAAGAAAAAAATCTGGGTTCAGTATCCTTTTAAAGTAAGGGGGTGTTAGGTTTAGGGGGTGTTAGGCTTAGGGGTTAATATAGGTAAGTTACTTTGTATTTAGATTTAAATAGGTATTATTAGTTAATAATTGTAACTTTAATTTAGCAATATTTTAATTATGTTAAAGATAGGGGGTGTTAGGGTTAGGGTTTGGGTTAAGGGGTGTTAGGTTTAGGGGTTAATATAGGTAAGTTACTTTGTATTTAGATTTAAATAGGTATTATTAGTTAATAATTGTAACTTGAATTTAGTTATATTTTAATTATGTTAAAGTTAGGGGGTGTTAGGTTTAGGGTTAGGGGGTGTTAGGTTTAGGGGTTAATATGGGTAAGTTACTTTGTATTTAGATTTAAATAGGTATTATTAGTTAGATAAATTAATTTCTTCTATGGTACGACGAGTCCACGGATTCATCCTTTACTTGTGGAATATTATCCTCCTGCTAACAGGAAGTGGCAAAGAGCACCACAGCAGAGCTGTCTATATAGCTCCTCCCTTAGCTCCACCTCCCAGTCATTCGACCGAAGGTACAGGAAGAAAAAGGAGAAACTACAAGGTGCAGAGGTGACTGAAGTTTAAAATCAAAAAATATAATCTGTCTTAAAATGACAGGGCGGGCCGTGGACTCATCGTACCATAGAAGAAATTAATTTATCAGGTAAGCATAAATTTACTTTTCTTCTATAAAGTATGACGAGTCCACAGATTCATCCTTTACTTGTGGGATACAATACCAAAGCTACAGAACACGGATGAACGTGAGGGACAAGACAGATGGTTAAACAGAAGGCACCACTGCTTGAAGAACTTTTCTCCCAAAAATAGCCTCAGAAGAAGCAAAAGTATCAAATTTGGAAAATTTGGAAAAGGTATGAAGCGAAGACCAAGTCGCAGCCTTACAAATCTGTTCAACAGAAGCATAATTTTTAAAAGCCCATGTGGAAGCCACCGTTCTAGTAGAGTGAGCTGTAATCCTTTCAGGAGGCTGCTGTCCAGCAGTCTCGTATGCCAAACGGATGATGCTTTTCAGCCAAAAAGAAAGAGAGATAGCCGTAGCTTTTTGACCTCTACGTTTTCCAGAATAGACAACAAACAAAGAAGACGTTTGACAGAAATCTTTGGTTGCTTGCAAGTAAAACTTCAAAGCACGAACCACGTCCAATTTGTGCAACAGACGCTCCTTCTTAGAGGAATATTAGGACACAGAGAAGGAACAACAATTTCCTGATTGATATTCCTATTAGTAACAACCTTAGGAAGGAATCCAGGTTTGGTACACAAAACCACCTTATCAGCATGGAAAACAAGATAAGGCGAGTTGCATTGCAATGCAGATAATTCAGAAACTCTTCGAGCTGAAGAGATAACAACTAAAAACAGAACTTTCCAAGATAGAAGCTTAATATCTATGGAATGCATAGGTACAAACGGAACCCCTTGAAGAACTTTAAGAACTAAATTCAAACTCCATGGTGGAGCAACAGGTTTAAACACAGGGTTGATTCTAACTAAAGCCTGGCAGAACGACTGAACGTCTGGAACATCTGCCAGACGTTTGTGCAGTAGAATTGATAAAGCAGATATCTGTCCCTTTAAGGAACTAGCTGAAAGCCCCTTCTCCAATCCTTCTTGGAGAAAGAACAAAATCCTAGGAATCCTGATCTTACTCCATGAGTAGCCTTTGGATTCGCACCAATAAAGATATTTACGCCATATCTTATGATAAATTTTCCTAGTGACAGGCTTTCGAGCCTGAATCAAGGTATTTATGACCGACTCAGAGAAACCCCGCTTGGATAAAATCAAGCGTTCAATCTCCAAGCAGTCAGCCGCAGAGAAACTAGATTTGGATGCTGGAACGGACCTTGAATCAGAAGTTCCTATCACAGGGGCAGAGTCCATGGTGGAAGAGATGACATGTCCACCAGGTCTGCATACCAAGTCCTGCGTGGCCACGCAGGTGCTATCAAAATCATCTCTTTCACTTTACCCTTCCTAGTACTTAGAGTAGGCAAAGAGAATGACTGGGGGGTGGAGCTAAGGGAGGAGCTATATAGACAGCTCTGCTGTGGTGCTCTTTGCCACTTCCTGTTAGCAGGAGGATAATATTTCACAAGTAAAGGATGAATCCGTGGACTTGTCGTACCTTATAGAAGAAATTGATAATAAAGTAAATTAGAAAGTTGGTTGCAAGACTAGTTGCCAAAGGCAACATTATAAAACATCCCTGGCAACCAAGAAAAGTTTTTTTTCTCATGATACAACATAATATTTAACTAAATATTAAATTAAGAAAACAATTTAACATTTTAAGTAATGTGTCTCGTATACTTTAGGTTTGCTCAGATATTATGTACCCTATAAGTCTGGTTAGATATATACATCATGTAGTCCCCATAGCCCCTTTTATTAAAATGTAAAGGGACTTTAAAGAAACAAAGTATGTGTGTGTATGTGGGGGGTGGGGGTGGAACAGAGGGGTACACAGTGAAATAAGATAAGGAGGATTTTGCTCTCCCTCCAAGCTCAACCCAGCTGATTAGACTGTGGTTTAAAACAACTTTTTCCTATATAGAAACAAACCTAAATGAACAATTCCCCATTCTATTTAAACTCTGCAGCTCGTATAACAATCCAATAGAAACACATTAAAGGGAAACCAATTTTACAGTATACTGTCCCTTTAATGGAAAATGGAAATTATTTTTTGTAATATAGTGCATAGTAAATTTCACCTCTATGCTTCCAGAAAGAACACTATAGCAATAATTTCTCATTTATGGCATACTTAAGTTGGACATGGGAGAGCGTGCAAAAGTCCAGTAAATGTTCAGTTCAGGCCTGTGACATCTACTTAAAGGGACAGTCTAGTAAAAAATAAACATTCGTGATTCAGACTGGGCATGCAATTTTAAACAACTTTCCAATTTAATTTTATCATCAATTTTGCTTTGTTTTCTTGGTATTCTTAGTTAAAAACTAAACTTAGGTAGGTCATATGCTAATTTCTTAGCCCTTGAAGGCTGCCTCTTATCTTAATACATTTTGACAGATTTTCACAACTAGAGGGAGTTAGTTCATGTGTGCCATATAGATAACATTGTGCTCCTGTATGTCGAGTTACCCAGGAGTCAGCACTGATAGGCTAAAATGCATTCCTGTTAAAAGAACTAAAATAAGGGGGCAATCTACAGAGACTTTAGATACAAGGTAGAAAGTATATTAATATAACTGTATTGGTTATGCAAAACTGGGGAATGGGTAATAAAGTGATTATCTATCTTTTTAAACAATAACAATTCTGGTGTAGACTGTCCCTTTAAGTGTGCCTTAGGGAAAGTCATAGAAATTTGGAAGTTAAATATCCCTTTAATGTTACAAAGGTTTTATTTCCCCTGCAATGTGAATAGTATTTTGCCTGCTACTACATCTTTCCTAAAGTGATGGCATTTTCCAGTCCACTGGTGTTTTCAAACTTTATTGTACACAATTCATGGCAACTTATAGCAAATGCTGATGCTTTCTATACGCCAGTGCGCCAGTTTTGAGTTATTATGTTTACAATGTAATGCACAATACAGTTAGGGCTTACCATGAACAACTGCAGCAACAGCACCAACAGAAGCAACATGCATTAGATCCCCTGTTCCCAACACCTTGCTGTGCCTGGGTGGCACTCGCTGTCTCCTGATGCACTGACATCTGCCGCTTGCGCATTTCCATCCGCTCAGATCCCATGGGCTGCAAACAAGAAAAACAACTGCATGAGATAAATGTACAGAGAACAATAGAATTTTAATCTTAATGATCTCTAAAAGCAACAGTGAAATTATTCAGAAGGTGGTTGTTATAGCTGATTTAGGCTGCTGGCAAAAACCTATAGGGAGTCAAGACCCACTTTTAAAGCAATGAAACAAAACATGATAATGTTGTAAGTGCTCATTTTCATATCACTTCTTGGAATAGTTGTCAGCTGTAGATTTTTTTTCGCATGAAATGGTGTGATATAATTCAGCTATGGTTATATTCCAGAAATGTAGAAATCAAATGTAGAAATTAAAATTGTCTTTTTCTTGTTACAGTATTATGTTATCAGGTCAAATTTATTAAAACAAATTGGAAATCAATCAAAACAAACTTGCTACACATTTTTCTAGGCAATTTATAATGGTTTCATCCAATTATTTTCTGAAATACTATATATATATATATATATACACACACATACACACAAGTTATATTATAATGCACAAAATAAATAATCTAATACTCAGGAGCTACAATGTGTTCAGCTACATGTAACCCCTATGCTGTAGGTTAAAGGGATAGGAAAGTCAAAATTAAACTTGCATGATTCCGACAGAGCATGTAATTTTAAGTCACTTTTAAATTCAGTTCCATTTTCAAATGTGCTTTGTTCTCTTGGTATAGAAAAAGGTGGAATAAACTAATACTAAGGGCGCGATCCGATATATTAACCCCTAAACCGCCATAGCCCACAACGCAATAAGCCTAATTATTAACCCCTAAACCGCCATAGCCCACAACGCAATTAACCTATTTAATTATTAACCCCTAAACTGCCATAGCCCACATAGGCTATTAAATGTATTAACCCCTAATCTGCCGCCGCCAACGTTGCCACCACTATAATAAAGTTATTAACCCCTAAACCTAAGTCTAAGCCTAACCCTAACATCCCCCTAACTTAAATATTATTTAAATCTAAATAAAATTAATATTATTAACTAAATTATTCCTATTTAAAACTAAATACTTACCTATAAAATAAACCCTAAGATAGCTACAATATAATTAATAATTACATTGTAGCTATTTAAGGATTTATTTTTATTTTACAGGCAACTTTGTATTTATTTTAACTAGGTACAATAGCTATTAAATAGTTAATAACTATTTAATAGCTACCTAGTTAAAATAATTACAAATTTACCTGTAAAATAAAACCTTGTAAAAATAAAACCAATCGGATAGAATGCGAGCTTAATCCTATTAGCTGATTGGATCAGCCAATCGGATTGAACTTCAATCCGATTGGCTGATTGCATCAGCCAATCAGATTTTTCCTTCCTTAATTCCGATTGGCTGATAGAATCCTATCAGCCAATCGGAATTCAAGGGACACCATCTTGGATGACGTCATTTAAAGGAACCTTCATTCGTCGTTAGTCCGTCGGCCAGGAAGGATGCTCCTCGTCAGATGTCTTCAAGATGGTGCCGCTCCTCGTCGGATGGAAGAAGATAGAAGATGCCGCTTGGATGAAGACTTATGCGCGGATGGAGGACCACTTGTGCCCGGATCGGATGAAGACTTATGCCCAGCTGGGTGAAGACGTCTCAAGGTAGGGTGATCTTCAATGGGGTAGTGTTAGGTTTTTTTAAGGGGGGATTGGGTGGGTTTTAGAGTAAGGTTGGGTGTGGGTGGTGGGTTTTAATGTTGGGGGGGTTGTATTTCTTTTTTTACAGGTAAAAGAGCTGATTACTTTGGGGCAATGCCCCGCAAAATGCCCTTTTAAGGGCTATTTGTAATTTAGTATAGGGTAGGGCATTTTATTATTTTGGGGGGCTTTTTTATTTTATTAGGGGGCTTAGATTAGGTGTAATTAGTTTAAACTTCTTGTATTTTTTTTTATTTTCTGTAATTTAGTGGGGGGGGTTTTGTACTATAGTTTATTTTATTTCATTGTATTTAATTTTAGGTAATTGTAGTTAATTTATTTATTTAATTTAATGATAGTGTAGTGTTAGGTGTAATTGTAACTTAGGTTAGGTTTTATTTTACAGGTAAATTTGTAATTATTTTAACTAGGTAGCTATTAAATAGTTATTAACTATTTAATAGCTATTGTACCTAGTTAAAATAAATACAAAGTTGCCTGTAAAATAAAAATAAATCCTAAAATAGCTACAATGTAATTATTAATTATATTGTAGCTATCTTAGGGTTTATTTTATAGGTAAGTATTTAGTTTTAAATAGGAATAATTTAGTTAATAATAGTAATATTATTTAGATTGATTTAAATAATAATTAAGTTAGGGGGGTGTTAGGGTTAGGGTTAGACTTAGGTTTAGGGGTTAATAACTTTATTATAGTGGCGGCGACGTTGGCAGCGGCAGATTAGGGGTTAATACATTTAATAGGCTATGTGGGCTATGGCGGTTTAGGGGTTAATACTAGAATAGGTTTATTGCAGTGTGGGCTATGGCGGTTTAGGGATTAATACAGTTTATTAGTTATTGCGGTGGGGGATTGCGGTTGACAGGTAGATAGACATTGCGCATGCGTTAGTTTATGTGTTAGTTTATTTTTGCAGGCATTTTAGGGAGTTACGGTGCTCCCATACTCAGCGCAAGGCCTGCTACGGCTGCATTTTATGGCGAGGTGAAAATTTCTCCTTTTTCGCCACGTAAGGCCTTGCGCTGGATATTGGATACCGATTTACGACGCGGTCCCATGTTAGCCTATGGGAGTAAAAATTGTGAGCGACGGGTGAAATATACGGCCGTAACTTGTATGCTACGCCGTATATGTAATACCAAAATCACGCAAAATCTGGCGTCGCCGGCTTTTGCGGGCGACGCTGCATATGTGATCGAGGCCTAAAAGTATAAGGAAGCAATGGTTATACATCAAACACTTATTTTCTCTAAAAGTAAAACACAATCTACTACCATAACTTGGTTTTAATATTACATTTTTTCACTAAAATGCATAGTAAAGGTATATAGAATGAAATTTAGCAATAAAAATCTTGCAATAAAAATCTTATAAAAAAATCATACACTAAAATTCATACAATAAAAAAATAAAAAACGTGCACTTATTGCTACCAAAGAGGATGTCTCCTCTGTGGTGATTGGTACAAATATTAAATATCACCTTTCGTATAGCTGTGTTAAACTTAAATACCACCTTGTAAATCGATACCACCTTTAAATGTTGGGTATTGATATAATGATCGTTTTTGTTACACTTAACTCTTAGATTAGTAGTGAGACTGATCTTTTAAATAGCACACAGGATTAAAGTAAGTTTAGTGCTTCTTGAGCTTCCACAATAACTTGTTCTCTTGGTATTCCTTGTTGAAAATGAATACGCACATATCCTACGCTAGTGGGAGCTGCTGCTAATTGGTGCCTGCACACATTTGTCTCTTGTGATTGGCTAACTAGATGTATTCATCTTGCTGCCAGTAGTGCAATGCTGTTCCTTCAGCAAAGGATACCAAGAGAACAAAGCAAATTTGATATTGGAAGTAAATTTGAAATTTGTTTAAAATTGTATGTTCTATACAAATCATCAAATACAATTTTTGAGTTTTCGGTCCCTTTAAATACAGACAAGTTGAGAAATAAACGTCTAGATTTAGAGTTTGGCGTTAGCCGTCAAAAGCAGTGTTAAGGGGTCCTAACGCTGCTTTTTACCGCCCGCTGGTATTTAGAGTCAGGTCTACCGCTCACTTCCCTACAGCGATTCCAGGCTACCGCAGATCCCCTTACGCCAATTGCGTATCCTATCTTTTCAATGGGATCTGCCTAACGCTGGTATTTGGAGTCTTGGGAGAAGTGAGTGGTAGACCCTCTACCGACAAGACTCCTAACGCCAAAAAAAGTCAGTAGTTAAGAGCTTTATGGGCTAACGCCGGAATATAAAGCTCCTAACTACTGTGCTCTAAAGTACACTAACACCCATAAACTACCTATGTATCCCTAAACCGAGGCCCCCCCCCCACATCGCCGCCACTCTAATAAAATTTTTTAACCCCTAATCTGCCGACCGGACACCGCCGCCACCTACATTATCCCTATGAACCCCTAATTTGCTGCCCCTAACATCGCCGACCCCTATAATATATTTATTAACCCCTAATCTGCCCCCCCCCACGTCGCCGCTACCTAACTACAGTTAATAACCCCTAATCTGCCGACCGGACCTCGCCGCCACTATAATAAATGTATTAACCCCTAAACCGCCGCACTCCCGCCTCACAAACACTAGAATAAATAGTATTAACCCCTAATCTGCCCTCCCTAACATTGCCGCCACCTACCTACAATTATTAACCCCTAATCTCCCGCCCGCACCGTCGCCGCTACTATAATAAAGTTATTAACCCCTAAACCTAACTCTAACCCTAACCCTAACACCCCCCCTAACATAAATATAATTTATATTAAGCGAAATAATATTCCTATAATTAACTAAATTATTCCTATTTAAAACTAAATACTTACCTATCAAATAAACCCTAATATAGCTACAATATAAAAAAATAATTACATTGTAGCTATTTTAGGATTTATATTTATTTTACAGGCAACTTTCTATTTATTTTAACTAGGTACAATAGCTATTAAATAGTTAATAACTATTTAATAGCTACCTAGTTAAAATAAATACAAAATTACCTGTAAAATAAATCCTAACCTAAGTTACAATTAAACCTAACACTACACTATCATTAAATTAATTAAATAAATTACCTACAATTACCTAAAATAAAATACAATAAAATAAACTATTCTATAATACAAAAAAACAAACAAACACTAAATTACAAAAATAAAAAAGAATTACAACCAGTTTAAACTAATTACACCTAATCTAAGCCGCCATATAAAATAAAAAAGCCCCCCCAAATAAAAAATTCCATACCCTATTCTAAAATACAAAAGTAATCAGCTCTTTTACCAGCCCTTAAAAGGGCTTTTTGCGGGGCCTTGCCCCAAAGTAATCAGTTCTTTTGCATGAAAATAAAAATATAATACCCCCCCAACATTACAACCCACCACCCACATACCCCTACTCTAACCCACCCAAACCCCCCTTAAAAAAACCCATCACTAACCCCCTGAAGATCTCCCTACCTTGAGTCGTCTTCACCCAGACGAGCCGAATTCTTCATCCAAGCGGAGCAAGAAGATGTCCTCCATCCGGTAGAAGTCTTGATCCAAGCGGCAAAGAAGAGGTCCTCCATCCGGGCAAAGTCTTGATCCAAGCGGCAAAGAAGAGGTCTTCCATCCGGGCGATGTCTTCTTCCAAGCGGCATCTTCTATCTTCTTTCTTACGGATCCATCTTCATCCCGCCGACGCGGAACATCCTCCTTCCCCGACAGATGAAGGTTCCTTTAAGGGACGTCATCCAAGATGGCGTCCCTTCAATTCCGATTGGCTGATAGAATTCTATCAGCCAATCGGAATTAAGGTAGAAAAAATCTGATTGGCTGATGCAATCAGCCAATCAGATTGAAGTTCAATCCGATTGACAGGATGGAGGACATCTTCTTGCTCCGCTTGGATGAAGAATTCGGCTCCGCTGGGTGAAGACGACTCAAGGTAGGGAGATCTTCAGGGGGTTAGTGATAGGTTTTTTTAAGGGGGGTTTGAGTGGGTTAGAGTAGGGGTATGTGGGTGGTGGGTTGTAATGTTGGGGGGTATTGTATTTTTATTTTCATGCAAAAGAGCTGATTACTTTGGGGCAAGGCCCCGCAAAAAGCCCTTTTAAGGGCTAGTAAAAGAGCTGATTACTTTTGTATTTTAGAATAGGGTAGGGAATTTTTTATTTTGGGGGGCTTTTTTATTTTATTAGGGGGCTTAGATTAGGTGTAATTAGTTTAAACTGCTTGTAATTCTTTTTTATTTTTTGTAATTTAGTGTTTTTTTTTTTTTGTATTATAGAATAGTTTATTTTATTGTATTTTATTTTAGGTAATTGTAGGTAATTTATTTAATTAATTTAATGATAGTGTAGTGTTAGGTTTAATTGTAACTTAGGTTAGGATTTATTTTACAGGTAATTTTGTATTTATTTTAACTAGGTAGCTATTAAATAGTTATTAACGATTTAATAGCTATTGTACCTAGTTAAAATAAATAGAAAGTTGCCTGTAAAATAAATATAAATCCTAAAATAGCTACAATGTAATTATTTATTTGATAGGTAAGTATTTAGTTTTAAATAGGAATAATTTAGTTAATTATAGGAATATTATTTCGTTTAATATAAATTATATTTATGTTAGGGGGGTGTTAGGGTTAGAGTTAGGTTTAGGGGTTAATAACTTTATTATAGTAGCGGCGACGGTGTGGGCGGGAGATTAGGGGTTAATAATTGTAGGTATGTGGCGGCGATGTTAGGGAGGGCAGATTAGGGGTTAATACTATTTAGTCTAGTGTTTGCGAGGCGGGAGTGCGGCGGTTTAGGGGTTAATACATTTATTATAGTGGCGGCGAGGTCCGGTCGGCAGATTAGGGGTTAATAAGTGAAGTTAGGTAGTGGCGACGTTAGGGGGGCAGATTAGGGGTTAATAAATATAATATAGGGGTCGGCGATGTTAGGGGCAGCAGATTAGAGGTTCATAAGTATAATGTAGGTTGCGGCAGTGTACGGAGCGGCAGATTAGGGGTTAATAGTATA
Organism: Bombina bombina; assembly: GCF_027579735.1. Taxonomy (NCBI): domain Eukaryota; kingdom Metazoa; phylum Chordata; class Amphibia; order Anura; family Bombinatoridae; genus Bombina; species Bombina bombina. The sequence continues at coordinate 892,305,478 of NC_069503.1, read as the reverse complement.
ATGCAGGTGTCAGCGATAGCGGGGGCGGCAGATTAGAGGTTAATAAGTGTAAGGTTAGAAGTGTTTAGACTCGGGGTACATGTTAGGGTGTTAGGTGCAGACTTAGAAAGTGTTTCCCCATAGGAAACAATGGGGCTGCGTTAGGAGCTGAAAGCTGCTTTTTTGCAGGTGTTAGGTTTTTTTTCAGCCCAAAATGCCCCATTGTTTCCTATGGGGATATCGTGCACGAGCACGTTTTGCCAGCTTACCGCTACCGTAAGCAACGCTGGTATTGAGGGTTGAAGTGGTGCTAAGTTAGGCTCAACGCAACCTTTTTTGAGCCTAACGCAGCCCCTCAGACAACTCTAAATACCAGCGTTGTTGGAAGGGTGCGTTGGCAAAAAAAGCAGCGTTAGCTACGCAGCTTTTTACCGACAAAACTCAATCTAGCCGAAAGAATCCCCTAATGGTCCTGGACAAAGATTGCTGGATCTACCAGGGGCTAATTTAAATTTTCTCCCAGTGGTTTCAAAAATCTTTGCATATCTATAAAGAATTGTTTGTGGTGCAGTATAAGGTGTTATCCCCCATACCAAGTGCAATATGGTTTGTTCATCTCTCAGGGGGCCTAATATTCTAAACGTCACCGGCATGGAGAGAAGTCATGTAAAACCTTATATTGTAATGTAGTAGTCTCTGTTTCATAAAAAAAAAAAACACTACATAGCAACATGTCTTAAAGGGACGGTGAAGTAAAAAATAAACTTGGATGATTCTGATGGAACATGGCATTTTAAGACACTTTTAAATTCATTTAAATTTTCAAATATGCTTCATTCTCCTGGTATTCCTTGTTGAAAAAGAATATGCACCTAAGTATCTACACTAGTGGGAGCTAGCTGCTGATTAGTGCTTGCACACATTTGTCTCTTGTGATTGGCTAACTCGATATGTTCATCTAGCTGCTAATGCTGTTCCTTTAGCAAAGGATAACAAAGGAATGAAGCAAATTTGACAATAGAAGTAAATTGAAAAGTTGTTTAAAATTGTATGTTCTATCCAAATCATTAAAGAATATTGTGGGGTTTCCTGTCCCCTTAACCCCTTAACGACTGAGGACTAATCACTTCCAGCTGTTTTCCGGTTATTGCAGGATGCCTCGATATTGAGGCATCCTGCAATAACATTTTTTACCTCTCCGGTGCAGAGAGAGCCACTCTGTGGCCCTCTCTGCACCGGACATCGATGGCCGCATTCGTTGGTGGGTGGGAGCTGAAGTGGAAGGTGGGTGGGCGGCCATCGATGGCTTCTTGGTAAAAGAGGGGGGCGGGATCGGGGGCGGTATCGCCGGGGGCGCGCACGGGCGCGCGCGCGTGCACGGGGGGTGGTGGGCGGGCGCGTGCACGGGGAGGGAGCGGGTGGGAACCACTTACACTACAGAAAGGATTTTTTATTATGGGGAGAAAGGAGGGATAAAATCCCTGAATAAAGTAATCTAAGGGATCTGGGAGGGGGTGGGGGATTAGTCTTGGGGGGGGGGGGGAAGCTACACTGCAGAAAAAACAAAAATAAAAAAAAAATAGACATTTTTACATGCAAACTGGGTACTGGCAGACAGCTGCCAGTACCCAAGATGGCCCCCAATAAGGCAGAGGGGGAGGGTTAGAGAGCTGTATTGGGGGGGATCAGGGAGGTTGGGGGCTAAGGGGGGAATCTTACACAGCAGCATATGTAAATATGCTATATATAAAAAAAGGATACCTTTTATTTTAGTACTGGCAGACTTTCTGCCAGTACTTAAGATGGCGGGGACAATTTTTGGGGTGGGGGAGGAAAGAGAGCTCTTTGGGAGGGATCAGGGGGTCTGATGTGTCAGGTGGGAAGCTGATCTCTACACTAAAGCTAAAATTAACCCTGCAAACTCCATACAAGCTACCTAATTAACCCCTTCATTGCTGGGCATAATTCACGTGTTGTGCGCAGTGGCATTTAGCGGCCTTCTAATTACCAAAAAGCAACACCAAATCCATATATGTCTGCTATTTTTGAACAAAGGAGACCCCAGAGAAGAATTTACAACCATTTGTGCCATAATTGCACAAAATGTTTGTAAATGATTTCAGTGAGAAATCTAAAATTTTGAAAAATTTAACGTTTTTCTTTATTTGATCGCATTTGGCGGTGAAATGGTGGCATGAAATATACCAAAATGGGCGTAGATCAATACTTTGGGTTGTCTACTACACTAAACTAAAGCTAAAATTACCCCAAAAAGCTCCCTACATGCTCCCTTATTAACCCCTTCCCTGCTGTGCATAATACATGCATGGTGCGCAGTGGCATTTAGCGGCCTTCTAATTACCAAAAAGCAACGTCAAAGCCATATATGTCTGCTATTTCTGAACAAAGGGGATTCCAGAGAAAAATTTACAACCATTTATGCCATAATTGCACAAGCTGTTTGTAAATAATTTCAGTGAGAATCCTAAAGTTTGTGAAAAAATTTGTGAAAAAGTGAACAATTTTTTTTATTTGATCGCATTTGGCGGTGAAATGGTGGCATGAAATATACCAAAATGGGCCTAGATCAATACTTTGGGATGTCTTCTAAAAAAAAATATATACATGTCAAGGGATATTCAGGTATTCCTGACAGATATCAGGGTTCCAATGTAACTAGCGCTCATTTTGAAAAAAAGTGGTTTGGAAATAGCAAAGTGCTACTTATATTTATTGCCCTATAACTTGCAAAAAAAAGCAAAGAACGTGCAAACATTGGGTATTTCTAAACTCTGGACAAAATTTAGAAATTATTTAGCATGGGTGTTTTTTGGTGGTTGTAGATGTGTAACAGATTTTGGGGGACAAAGTTAGAAAAAGTGTGTTTTTTTCCATTTTTTCCTCATATTTTATATTTTCTTTTATAGTAAATGATAAGATATGATGAAAATAATGGTATCTTTAGAAAGTCCATTTAATGGCGAGAAAAACGGTATATAATATGTGTGGGTACAGTAAAAGAGTAAGAGGAAAATTACAGCTAAACACAAACACTGCAAAAATGTAAAAATAGCCTTGGTCCCAAATGGACAGAAAATGGAAAAGTGCTGTGGTCATTAAGGGGTTAAAGTGCCATAAAACAGGTTTAGATCTTTGCATATCCTAAAAGGGCTAATTAAGTAAAAATTGTTTGCATCATTTTTTTAATTTTTTTTTTAAATTGCTTATCAGTGTTTAGCATCAGGAACACAAGCATTGCATTTCAACTGAGTTCACAGCAGCTTATTTGCAGCAGATAATGACTGTTAAAGTCTTGTATCTACCATATCAATGGTGAATATAGATGCAACCATAAAAGGAATTGTGTGGGGGGAGTTAGAGCTGTACAATTTAGAAACTTAAAAGAAAGGGTTAATGGCGAGGCACTGCAGTATAAATTTGCAGGTAAAGTAATTAAAGTACATATTATATTTTGTCTCTATTCCAACTTGTTTTATGTCCCTTTAAGTTAAAATATTTAGTTTCTAAAAAATGTTTAAGGGTGTCGACGTACCAACGAGACTTCTTAGAATATCTCGCCTGAGCGGTGAGGTTTTGAATATCAGGTCCAGGATCTATAATGCAATAATATTGTACATAGTGGATATTTTTTTTAAATAATTAAAGTAACAATTATAATTTAAATCAATGTTTCAATTCACAATTACCACATAGACATGTGTATATTTCTTCTAAGATGGTGTAAATCTCTTTAATAAAATCGGATCATAAACAATTTAATAATTTATTACTGACTAGACTTAGAGTGGATTTTTTTAGTGCTCCTGCTCGAGTATAAACTTTGATAGACAAAGGCTTTTTGCGCACAACGGGTGGTGGGCGTATTATGAGTTGAAAGTAAAAAGTTTGCATGCAAGTGAAACCCAATTCACGCTAACCATCGCAAGCATGTTAAATTCTTCCCATAGAAGTCAATGGAGAGTGCAGAAGAAAAAACCTAAACACCTATCGCTCGCGCACTAACCCAACAGGAGTTATGTATAGTTCACATTTCAATGTTCTTCACATACAGAACAATGTACCTTTTAGTGTAAATACATATTTCTATATATATATATATCTGCATATACCTATGCCTATATATCTATTTCTATAGATATATAGGTATAGATATCTATTTTACATTAACATTATCAGATATACAGTATTTATATGTATATATTTATTAATAAAAAGTACACTATTTTATACGTGAAGAGCATAGGAATGTAAAATATAATATAAACAGGCATCAGGGTTTGCAATTAAGGTCCAATGCGCATTACTGAAATATCAAATATAAAATATAAAAAAATATGAACAAAATTTATTCAAAAGTATTACATACTGTAAAATATTCTAAATAATCCATTGAATATAGCTATATTTTTTTACCGTATGTATAATAATTTTGAATAACTTGTATTAATATTTCTTAATATTTTATTTTTAATATTTCAATAACGTGCATTGAAAGGGACAGTTAAGTCCAAAAAAAACTTTCATGATTTTAATAGGTAATGTAATTTTAAAAGAGATAGAAAAGAGGAGGGCGCCTCATAGCGTAATTCTGTTTGACAAGCTGATTCGCTTTGTTTTGTCTGATGAAACGACCTGGAGACTGGTCGAGAAACGCGTCACAGTAATAAAGTGCTATTGTCTTTTAAACAAAGATCGGAAGTTGCCTTTGTTTTTAATTTGCGGTATTGGCGATCCAAACAGAGATCGGATATCTTTTGCAGCCGTGCAGTACTGAAATAACAGCGGTGACTACCCCAAGCAGAACCGGGTTCAGTGTACTAGCCACTGTTAAGTGCTAGTCTACGGATTTGCACTGGTCAGAGCACAGTGCTACTTCATCTGGTAAGCACAATTCTAACAACATATATCAGCTTGTCAAACAGAATTACGCTATGAGGCGCCCTCTTCTTTTCTATCTCTTTTAACAGCACACCCCACACTCCGGGATCAAGAGGAGCAGCCTTACCTGTTATATTACAAACACCATTTTATATGGTTAAAATATCAACTATCAGATACCATCTTCTAATATTCATGAACTGAATAGACTCCATTATATCATACTATTGTGTTGTCCAGCACGCCTTTTTTTCCCGTTTGGGATTCTCTCTTTTTCAATGCAATTTTAAACAACTTTACAAATTACTTTTATCACCAATTTTAACTGGTATTCTTAGTTAAAAGCTAATTCTAGGAGGTTCATATGCTAATTTCTTAGACCTTAAAGACTGCCTCTAATCTGAATGCATTTTGACCACTAGGGGGCATTAGTTCATGTGTTTCATATAGATAACATTGAGCTCATGCACGTGAAGTTACCCTATACATATATATATCTGATAGTGTTAATGTAAAATATATATCTATCTCTCTCTCTTTAATATTAAATATTATATTTGTACAGTAAATATACAGTAAAACACAGAGACTTGAAGTACATACATCTATACACACACACACATATATATATACAGGTAGCCCTCAGTTTACGCTGGGGTTAGGTTCCAGAAGGAATGGTTGTAAATCAAAACCGTTGTAAATTAAAACCCAGTTTATAATGTAAGTAAATGGGAAGTGAGGGAGATAGGTTCCAGGCCCCTCTCAAAATTGTCATAAGTAACACCTAATACATTATTTTCAAAGCTTTGAAATGAAGACTTTAAATGTAAAACAGCATTATAAACCTAATAAAATAATCACACAACACAGAATATATAATTAAACTAAGTTAAATGAACAAAAACATTTGCTAAACAGCATTATAAACCTAATAAAATAAGCACACAACACAGACTTCACTTGCATTTTTCTGCAAACAGTTCTTTTTATGCATTCCAATCTGGACTGATTTATAGACAGGAAGATATTGTTCCTTTAAAATCTGCTCAATAGCTCAGGTCTGGTTAAACTGATTAATTTCAGCTTGCTTGGCTTTGCTGCAACACAAGCGGACAGCTCCACCTACTGGCTATTTTAATAAATGCACTGCTTCTCAATGCTTTTCAATAGCAGTCACATGACTAAAAAAAAGGTTGTTATTCTGAAACGGTGTAAATTGAACCGTTGTAAAACGAGGGCCACCTGTATATACATTCATACATACACATATTTAGACATGTATGCATATATATAAATGTTAAAGCCCTTTGCAGAGCTTTTTTTTCAACTTATAACAGCCCTTATAACTTTTGAGCTCATGCTAAAGCGTTCACTTTCAACTCGTAATATCAACATTATTTCCATCGCACGCAAAAAGCAGATAAAAACACAATATTGCTCGCACACAACAGTTAGCGCACCGCTAGTAATGTAGGCCTAAGTAATAATAGTGTGTGAGCATATAGGGACCAATTTTAATTCTTTTTAAGAGTCATGCAAACTGTTTCACATAAAGTTTTCTAAATTTGACACCATTGCATTTATTAAGAAAGACCCCTCACCAATACATTTATATGATATTATTAAAGTAAAAATACATTTAAAATGTGGCAATCATCATGAATACTTTATTACTCATCACGTTTTATGTTTACTTTGGTTTGTTTTTGTTTTACCCCAGAAAGGCCTTTTTCTTAGTTTTTTCCATTTACCCAATCCAGATGTAAAATACAAAGAAAAACATGCCCTCTTTCAAGTCCGGTAGCTATCAAGTCACCAATATTTGTTGGCTTTTTAATGGTTTATTTCTATAAACTAAACTTTTTAATTTCTAAAAGTGTTTTATATGCACAAAAACAAATGGCGAGATTACATATGCGGCGCAGGCCTCAGCGCAACTGCTGAAACCTGCGCCACCCGTAATTTCACCTCCTACTTTAGGGAATCATACAAACCCTGCTGGCAGTTCATAAAGTGTCGTAGGTCGGATAAACTAGCGATGTCCAGAAATGTGCGTAAATACAAATTTCCTGGAGTCGCCAGTGACTTACGGCACTTTAGAAACTGCCGGCGCCTAAGAATTTTTTTTTTAAATCTCCCGTAAAAGTCTAACCTGCCTCCCAAAAATAAACCCGACACGTAAAAACCCCTATATCCGCAATCCCCCCACATCGCAACTAATAATAAAAGTATTAACCCCTAAACCGACAACCCCCCACAACGCAATATGCCTAATTAAACTATTAACCCCTAATCCGCCATTCACCCAGATCGCAATCTACCTAATAAATGTATTAACCCCTAAACCGCCAAACCCCTACATCGCAAAGTAACTAACTTATTATCCCCTAAACTACCAACCCCCCACATCGCAAATTAACTAATTAACTTATAAACCCCTAAACCGCCAAACCCCCACATCGCAAAGTAACTAATAATCTTATTAACCACTAAACCGCCAAACCCTTACATCGCAATAAACCATAATTAATCTATTAACTCCTAAACCGCCAACCCCCACAACGCAAATAACTAATTTAATTACTCAGCCCCCTAACCTAACACACCCTAAATTAACCCAAAATTACATAAAATACTAAATTACAATTAAAATAAAAAAATCCTAACAGTACTTAAAAAAAAAAATACTAAAATTAAATTAATCTAAAATTACAAAAAATAAAAAAATCTAACATTACAGAATATAATAAACCAAATTATAAAAATTTTAAAAAATTAAACCTAATACCTATGAAAATAAAAAGACCCCCAAAATAAAAACACCCCCTAATCTAATAATAAACTACCAATATCCCTTAAAAGGGCTTTTTGTAGGACATTGCCCTAAGTTAAACAGCTCTTTTTACCTTTAAAAAATACTAATTCCCCTAACAGTAAAACTCCCCCCACCCACCAAACCCCCCCCCAAAAAAAACTAACCCTAAAAAACCTAAGCTACCCATTGCCCCTAAAAGGGCATTTGTATGGGTATTCAGCTCTTTTACTGCTCTTAAAAGGGCATTCAGCTCTCTTACCGGCCAATAAAATCCGAAATCTTAAAAAAAGCCTAAGTCTAACAACCAGATAGGTACTCACGGTTCCTGAAGTCTGGCAGTGAAGTCTTCTTCCAAGCTGCGACATCTTCTTCCATCGCGGCAACCTCTTCTATCTTCATCCAGGATCGCAGAACTGAAGACCGGCGACCACAGAACTGAAGACCGGAGACCACAGAGTCATGGACCTTTGAGGATCCTCTTCGTACGATCACCGCCGTACACTGAATATTGAATGCAAGTTACGCGTTTAAATATGGCGTATCTTGCATTCCTATTGGCTGATTTGAATCTTCAAATTCAAATCAGCCAATAATATGAGAGTTACGAAAATCCTATCGGCTGATTTGAACAGCTAATAGGATTTCAGTAGCTCTCATCCTATTGGCTGATTTGAATTTAAACACGGAACTTGAATTCAATATTCAGTGTACGGCGGTGATCGTAGGAAGAGGATCCTCAACGCTCCATGGCTCCGCGGTCGCTGGTCTTAAGTTCCACGGTCGCTGTTTAACTTAGGGTAATGCCCTACAAAAGGTCCTTTTTAGTTTAGATTAGGGGGTGTTTTTATTTTGGGGGGCTTTTTTATTTTCAAAGGTTTAATTTTTTTATTTTTGATAATTTGGTTTATTATTTTCTGCAATTTTAGACTTTTTTATTTTTTGTAATTTTAGATTAATTTAAATTTTATTTTTTTTATTTTTAAGTAATGTTATTTTTTTTATTTTAATTGTAATTTAGTATTTTTAAATTTTAGATAATTGGGGTTCATTTATGGGGTGTTAGATTAGGGTTTTTGTAATTTAATTAGTTATTTGCGTTGTGGGGGGTTGGCGGTTTAGGAGGTAATAGCTTAATTAGGTTAATTACATTGTGGGGGAGGTTGGCAGTTTAGGGGTTAATAGATTTATTAGGTTTATTGCGTTGTGGGGGTTCGGTGGATTAGGGGTTAATATACTTTATTAGGTAGTTTGTGATGTGGGTGAATGGCGGATTAGGGGTTAATAGTTTAATTAGGCATATTGCGATGTGGGAGTTGGCGGATTAGGGGTTAATATACTTTCAGCTAGATTACGAGTTTTGCAGTATGAGGGGTGCGGTATTAACTTGCACGTTATTGTCACCGCTCACTTTCCTACAGCGCTGGTATTACGGGTTTTCATAAACCCGGCGTTATCAGGCAAGAAGTGAGCGTAGAGCAAAATTGAGCTTCATACCGCACTCCAATACCAATACTGCTGAAAGCAGCGGTGAGCTGGTTTTACGTGCTTGTGCACGATTTCCCCATAGACATCAATGGGGAGAGCCGGCTGAAAAAAAGCCTAACGCCTGCAAAAAAGCAGGGTAAAGCTCCGTAACGCAGCCCCATTGATTCCTATGGGGAAACAAATGTTATGTTTACACCTAACACCATAACATAAACCCCGAGTCTAAACACCCCTAATCTTACACTTATTAACCCCTAATCTGCCTCCCCCGACATCACCGACACTATAATAAACATATTAACCACTAAACCGCCGTTAAATATTATTAACCCCTAATCTGCCGCCCCCTACCTACATTTATTAACCCCTAAACGTCGCCGCCACTATACAAAATTTATTAACCCCTAAACCTAACGTATTGTATGTATGTATTGGGTACTTGTAAAGCGCGGCTAATCACCCGTAAGGGTCTCAAAGCACTGCTCATTTTATCGACCTCGGAAGGATGAAAGGCTAAGTGGACCTCACCGGGGATCGAACCTGCAACCCTTGGGTTGCTACAGAGCTCAGCCACAGTGCCTTAGCATGCTAAGCTATTTGTCCGGTTCCCCCTAACTTAAATATAATTCAAATAAATCTAAATCAAAATTACTATCCTAAATAATTCCTATTTAAAACTAAATACTTGCCTATAAAATAAACCCTAAGCTAGCTACAATATAACTAATAGTTACATTGTAGCTAGCTTAGGGTTTATTTTTATTTTACAGGCAAGTTTGTATTTATTTTTACTAGGTAGAATAGTTATTAAATATTAACTATTTACTAACTACCTAGCTAAAATAAATACAAATTTACCTGTAAAATAAAACCTAACCTGAGTTACACTAACAACTAACACTACAATTAAATAAATTAATTAAATTAAATACAATTACCTAAATTACAAAAAACAAACAAACACTAAATTACACAAAATAAAAAAAGAAATTATCAGATATTTAAACTAATTACACCTAATCTAATAGCCCTATCAAAATAAAAAAAAGGCCCCCCAAAATAAAAAAAAACCCTAGCCTACAATAAACTACCAATAGCCCTTAAAAGGTCCTTTTGCAGGGCATTGCCCCAAAGAAATCAGCTCTTTTACCTGTAAAAAAACAGTAAAACCCACCACCCACACAACCAACCCCCCAAATAAAATCCTAACTAAAAAAACCTGAAAAGGGCATTTGGATGGGCATTGCCCTTAAAAGGGCATTTAGCTCTTTTTCTATTGCCCAAACCCTAATCTAAAACTAAAACCCACCCAATAAACCCTTAAAAAATCCTAACACTAACCCTGAAGATCCACTTACAGTTCTTGAAGACCGGACATCCATCCTCAATGAAGCCGGGAGAAGTCCTCAGCGAAGCGGCAAGAAGTACTGAACGAAGCCGGGAGAAGTCTTCATCCAAGCCGGCAGAAGTGGTCCTCCAGATGGGCAGAAGTATTCATCCAGACGGCATCTTCTATCTTCATCCATCCGGCACGGAGCGGGTCCATCTTCAAGACATCCGGCGCGGAGCATCCTCTTCAGGAAGCTCAATCCTACTGGCTGATTGCAGGATGGATGTTCGGTCTTCAAAACTGTAAGTGGATCTTCGGGGGTTAGTGTTAGGTTTTTTAAGGGTTTATTGACTGGGTTTTAGTTTTAGATTAGGGTTTGGGCAATAGAAAAAGAGCTAAATGCCCTTTTAAGGGCAATGCCCATCCAAATGCCCTTTTCAGGGTATTGGGATGCTTAGGTTTTTGTAGTTAGGATTTTATTTGGGGGGTTGGTTGTGTGGGTGGTGGGTTTTACTGTTGGGGGGGGTGTTGTATTTTTTTTACAGGTAAAAGAGCTGATTTCTTTGGGGCAATGCCCCGCAAAAGGCCCTTTTAAGGGCTATTGGTAGTTTATTGTAGGCTAGGGTTTTTTTTTTTGGGGGGGGGGGCTTTTTTATTTTGATAGGGCTAATAGATTAGGTGTAATTAGTTTAAATATCTGATCATTTCTTTTTTTATTTTGTGTAATTTAGTGTTTTTTTTTGTAATTTAGGTAATTGTATTTAATTTATGTAATGTATTTAATTGTAGTGTGGGATGCTGGAGGGCCTAGGTTTAGGGGTTAATAGGTAGTTTATGGGTGTTAGTGTACTTTTTAGCACTTAAGTTATGAGTTTTATGTTACAGCTTTGTAGCATAAAACTCATAACTACTGACTTTAGATTGCGTTACGAATCTTGCGGGATAGGCTGTACCGCTCACTTTTTGGCCTCCCAGAAAAAGCTTGTAATATCGGCGCTATGGAAGTCCCATTGAAAAAAGACTTCATGCAAATTGCGTAAGTTAATTTGCGTTAAGGCCAAAAAAGTGTTCGGTGCCCCTAAACCTGCAAGACTCGTAATAGCAGGGGTAGTGACTGAAAAATCAGCGTTATGAGCCTTAACGCTGCTTTTTCACTCATACTGCAAAACTCGTAATCTAGCCGTTTATTAGTTATTTTGGTGGGGAATTGCGGTTGACAGGTAGATATTGCACATGCGTTAGGTGTTTGTTTATATTTTCAGGGAGTTACAGTGCTTACATTTTCAGCGCAAGGCTTGCTGTGCCTGCCTATGTGTGGTGAAGTGAAAATGGAGTAAAGTTTCTCCATTTTCACCATGTAAGTCCTTGCACGGAATATGTGATACCGATTTGCGACTCTGTTCTATTTCAGCATATGGGAGTAAAAATAGCGGCAGATGGGTGAAGTATACGCGCCACATTTATATGTGGTCATATATGTGATAGCAAAACCAGACTAAACACTGGCGTTGCCGGCTTTTGCGGGCGACGCCGCATATGTAATCTCGCCCAAAATTTTGGGTAGCGCACTTAAAAAAAGTACGGAATCTAAAGGTTAAATGTAATGAATGAAAATAAACAAGCAAACAAACAAATAAATAAATAGATACAATGTTTTTAACACTAGTATATGAAATAGATAAAGAACTAAAATGTTCAGAATGATGTTTAAAAAATGCTGAGGAAATATAAGTGACCCACCATTTAGGTAACACCTTAAAGTACAGACCTAATAATATAAGCAAACATATTTTCTTTTGAAATGCTGCATAACCTGAATTGCATTTGCTAACTAGAGCATTACTGAAGAATAATGCTTCCATCTATAGTGAGCATATCTGAATACTTTGCAGATGAAAGAAGAAAATAATTAGACTGAATAGTAACAACTGTTAGGAAAATGAAAATGTTCAGACACTGCTTCAGATACATGTTTATCCACAAGATAAAATAATTTGCATGCTTGCTGCCAGGTGCATTCTCTGGAAATCACAAGCAAGATTTGGTCTTTCGAGACTCAAATCCCATTAGAATAATAATTTATTTTACATCACCGTGTAGAAGCTTAATAAAAAAAACTAAAGAAAACAACAACATTGTGTAAGCTCCGTTCCTTAAACCAAACGTATGGCAGCTGACTTCTAGGCAAAGTTAGATTCTCAAATTGACAAATAACATTTCTTTTCACTCTAAAGAGATTATTGCTAAAAAAAATATGCAATCACAAATCTTCTCAAAACCATGATTAATAATGTATTTACACAGTTCGTTTAAAAATAGTCTAATCTGTACATTTACTAAAAGTAGGGCAGTGCAAGCAGACAGCAGCATACACTTGTGCAATGCCAAGTGCCAATTGACTGCTGTCAATCATCCCGATCGGATAGGGATGATTTCAATCGACAACTTTTAGGTGGCGTCAGGTTATGCAGCAGCTACTTAACTATGGCTTCAGGCGAGCCTGAAACGCCAGGGCTCCAAAGCAGCTATCGCTGCTTGGTAAATGGAGCCCAAATACTTACAGGTTATTGCCTGACCTTATAAAGTCACACAGAACATAACTGTACTCTCCTAGATCAAAATCTATTTATAAGGAGATTATAATCAAATGGTACTCAACATCACATTTAGAGGCAACCAGTGTCCCCCATAGTTTACATGAGGTTTCCTTGGTCGCCAGCAAAAGACAAACTAAAAAATAACTTTTTGTGGTGCGTACTTGAGAACAACTTCCCAAAAGCATCTGAATAAGGTTCAAGAAAACCCGTATTAGAGAAATCAGATACCTGGACAACAAGAGATATAGAGAGGCAAGGGTATCGTGAGATAGAACATGCTTCATTGTCAAGGGAGGTATTTTTAGGTTGAATCAGCGGGACGTGCATAGTGACTAGAGAGTAAGGGCATGGAAACCACGGACAAATAACCAACCTCTGGGACTGATGTGTATTTCCAAGCTATAGTGTATAGTGCATTTCACTATTTCATTTCCAGTTACCTGTTACTTAATTATTAGTAAACTTTACTGCAAATAGAACTTTTGTATGTTTTAGTCTCAGATCAGGAGGAACTAAACAGTAAACAAAAAATTTGCCTTGATACAAACACAAAATACAAGCAGCTTTGTAAAATAATCATATTTCATGTTTCACTTAGACTATGAAGTGAATGTGGAAGATTTTGTTCTCGGGAACTTGTGGGTTAGAAAATCAGGCTACATTGTGCTTTGTAACTATATATATATATATATATATATATATATATATATATATATATATATAACTGTGTGTGTGTGTGTGTGTGTGTATATATATATATATATATATATATATATATTGTTATTAAAGGGACATGCAACACACAGGTGTTCTTTCATGATTCAAATGGAGCATACAATTTTAAACATATTTCCAATTTACTTTTATTATCTAATTTGCTTTGTTCTCTTGGTATCCTTGAAAAACATACCTAGTTAGGCTCAGGATCAGCAGTGCACTACTAAGCGTCTTGTCATTGGTTCACCTAATATGTTTATATAGCTCCCAGTAGTGCAATGCTTCATCTTCAATAAAGGGTACCGAAAGAATGAAGCAAATTTGATAATAGAAGTAATTTGGAAAGTTGTTTAAAAGTGTATACTCTATTTGAATCATATAAGAAACATTTTAAGTTTGATGTCTCTGTAAATATTTTACTATATGATATTTCAAATATACCAGCAAAAGTAAAAATAATACTATATAGTTATGATAATATTAATTGCTAAAACATGTACACTGAAAGACCAAAAGTAAGTGGACACCTGATCATCACTCAGATATGAGCTTGTTAGACCTCTCATTCAAAAACTATGGGGCTTAATATGGATTTGCACCCCCCCCCTGCAGCTATAACAGCTGCAATTCTTCTAAGAAGGCTTCAACAAGATTTTGGAGTTTCTATGACAATTTGTGCCCATTCAGCCAAAGGAGAATTTGTGAGGTCAGGCAATGTTGTTGGATGAGAAGGTCTGGCTCACAAACAATGTTCCAATTCATCCCAAAGGTGTTCAATGGGGTGAAGGTCAGGGCTCTATACAGGCAACTCGAGTTGTTCGACACCAAACTCGTCAAACTATGTCTTCAAGGAAATTGCTCTGTGAATATAGGCACAGTCCTGCTGGAAAAGGAAATGGTTTTACCCAAACTGCCTAGCTCAATTCTAAAAAAAGTCTCAGACCATTATCCCTCCTCCACCAAATTTTACAGTAGGCACTATGCATTATGGTAAATAGCGTTCTCCTGGCATCTGTTACACCCAGATTCCTCCATTAGTCTGCCAGCAAGTGAAGTTTGATTCACACCAGCGAACATGCAACCACTGCTCCAGAGCCCAGTGGCCACATGCTTTCTTCAGCCAAAGCTTGGCATTGCACATGTTGATTTGAGGCTTGTGCACAGCTGCTCATCCTTGGAAACCCACATTACAAGAAGCTTCTGACCCACAGTTCTTGTGCTGATGTTGCTTCACAAGGTGGTTAGGTACACTATATTGAGTGATGCTACAGATGATAAGCGATTTTTACACGCTACATGATTCATTACTTGTGTTCTGCTCTTTATGACTGAGCTGTTGTTGCTCCCAGA
This sequence comes from Bombina bombina, assembly GCF_027579735.1. Taxonomy (NCBI): domain Eukaryota; kingdom Metazoa; phylum Chordata; class Amphibia; order Anura; family Bombinatoridae; genus Bombina; species Bombina bombina. The sequence goes on along the minus strand of NC_069503.1, from coordinate 892,290,306 downwards.
TGCTTCCGCTTCACAATAATAGCACTTACAGTTGACTGGCGCAGATTTAATAGGGCAGAAATTTCACAAATTGTTTGTGGCAAAAGTAGTATGACTCTGCCACATTTAACCCTTTAACTGCTGAGCCATTTCCACCCTGTGATGAGCTGTTTTGTGGTTTTTAGATGCTGCTCATATTTAGGCACTACTGTAGGTCATTTTTAAGTGAGAAACCCACACCATGCAGATTAAAACTATACCATTTCATGTATATATCATGACATATATGAAACCTGCAACAAAAGTTTTATAATTTTAATAAACAAGATTATAAACACTAGTGTGTGTGTATTTTCCTCCTAAACTTTTTTAGAAAAAAGGAGGGTTTACAAAAACAAATAAGGGGATTTTGGTATAGTTATGTAACTTTGATTTGCATATATAGGCTATCATGAGCCTCTGTGCAAATAAATGCATTTTGACTATTAAAAATTATTTAGGGGGTTTATTTCTAAGAATGGCTTCAAAACAATGGATCTTTGGGGTCTCTAGGTGTTTTTGATGGCCTGTTTAAGGGGAATTTATATGTTGTGCTTAAAAACATGTGTGTACTTTTATTTTTATATTTTTTATTAAAAACTTTTCATACTTAAATCCCCAAGACACAAACCGTTTAAAAGAGCATGAAACTACCTTGGCGGTTTCTAGGACTTAAGGAAGCTGAGGTCAAGGGCTTTGAACACCAACCCCTATAGCCAGCTCCCTTAAGCCCTCTTCACCTTCACTTCGGGGTTGCCGGGGCTTGGTGCCATCACTAGACAACCATAGATAAGGTAAGAGTGCAGGGGGGGTGGAACGCAATGAGCTCCAAAAGCGCCACACCCCTTGTCAGTAACACCATCGGCTAGATTACGAGTCTTGTGTTAGGGTTAAAAAGCAGCGTTGAGAGGTCCCAACGCTGCTTTTTAACGCCCGCTGGTATTACGAGTCTTGCAGGTACAGGTGTACCGATCTCTTTTTTGGCTAGACTCGGAAATACCGCAAATCCACTTACGTCAATTACGTATCCTATATTTTCAATGGGACTTGCATAGCGCCGGTATTACGAGTCTGACCAAAAGTGAGCGGTACAGCCTCTCCTGTCAAGACTGATACCGAATTTTAAAGTCAGTAGTTAAGAGTTTTACACTACAACGCCGTAGCATAAAACTCTTAACTAAAGTGCTAAAAAGTACACTAACACCCATAAACTACCTATTAACCCCTAAACCGAGGCCCCCCCACATCACAAACAATAAAATAAATATATTAACCCCTAAACCGCCGAACTCCAGCATCGCAAACACTGGTTAAATATTATTAACACCTAATCTGCCGGCCTTAACATCGCCGACACCTACCTACATTTATTAACCCCTAATCTGCCGCCCCCAACGCCGCTGCCACTATATTAAAGTTATTAACCCCTAAACCTAAATCTAACCCTAACCCTAACCCTAACCCCCCCTAACTTAAATATAATTTAAATAACTCTAAATAAAATTACTACAATTCACTAAATTATTCCTATTTAAAACTAAATACTTACCTATAAAATAAACCCTAAGCTAGCTACAATATAACTAATAGTTACATTGTAGCTATCTTAGGGTTTATTTTTATTTTACAGGCAAGTTTGTATTTATTTTAACTAGGTACAATAGTTACTAAATAGTTATTAACTATTTAATAACTACCTAGTTAAAATAAAGACAAATTTACCTGTAAAATAAAACCTAACCTAAGTTACAATTACACCTAACACTACACTATAATTAAATAAATTAAATACAATTAATTACAATTAAATAAAATTATCTAAAGTACGAAACCCCCCCACTAAATTACAAAAAATAATAAAATAATTACAAGATTTTTAAACTAATTACACCTACTCTAATCCCCCTAACAAAATAAAAAAGCCCCCCAAAATAAAAAAAGCCCTACCCTACACTAAATTACAAATAGCCCTTAAAAGGGCCTTTTGTGGGGCATTGCCCCAAAGTAATCAGCTCTTTTACCTGTAAAAAAAAAGTACAAATACCCCCCCAACATTAAAACCCACCACCCACACAACCAACCCTACTCTAAAACCCACCCAACCCCCCCCCCCTTAAAATAACCTAACACTAACCCCTTGAAGATCACCCTACCGTGAGACGTCTTCACCCAACCGGGCAGAAGTGGACCTCCAGACGGGCAGAAGTCTTCACCCAACCGGGCAGAAGTGGACCTCTAGACAGACAGAAGTCTTCATCCAGACAGCATCTTCTATCTTCATCCATCCGGCGCGGAGCGTATCCATCTTCAAGACATCCGACGCGGAGCATCCTCTTCTAATGACGGCCGACGACTGAATGAAGGTTCCTTTAAATGACGTCATCCAAGATGGCGTCCCTTCCATTCCGATTGGCTGATAGAATTCTATCAGCCAATCAGAATGAAGGTAGAAAAAAATCCTATTGGCTGATGCAATCAGCCAATAGGATTGAACTGGCATTCTATTGGCTGATTGGAACAGCCAATAGAATGCCATCTCAATCCTATTGGCTGATTGGATCAGCCAATAGTATTGAACTTCAATCCTATTGGCTGATTGCATCAGCCAATAGGATTTTTTCTACCTTAATTCCGATTGGCTGATAGAATTCTATCAACCAATAGGAATTGAAGGGACGCCATCTTGGATGACGTCATTTAAAGGAACCTTCATTCAGTCGTTGGCCGTCATTAGAAGAGGATGCTCTGCCTCGGATGTCTTGAAGATGGACCCGCTCCACGCCGGATGGATGAAGATAGAAGATGCCGTCTGGATGAAGACTTCTGCCTGTCTGGAGGTCCACTTCTGCCCGGTTGGGTGAAGACTTCTGCCCGTCTGGAGGTCCACTTCTGCCCGTCTGGAGGTCCACTTCTGCCCGGTTGGGTGAAGACATCTCACGGTAGGGTGATCTTCAAGGGGTTAGTGTTAGTTTTTTTTTAAGGGGGGATTGGGTGGGTTTTAGAGTAGGGTTGGTTGTGTGGGTGGTGGGTTTTAATGTTGGGGGGGTATTTGTACTTTTTTTTTTTTTTACAGGTAAAAGAGCTGATTACTTTGGGGCAATGACCCACAAAAGGCCCTTTTAAGGGCTATTTGTAATTTAGTGTAGGGTAGGGCTTTTTTTTATTTTGGGGGGCTTTTTTATTTTGTTAGGAGGATTAGAGTAGGTGTAATTAGTTTAAAAATCTATTTAATTATAGTGTAGTGTTAGGTGTAATTGTAACTTAGGTTAGGTTTTATTTTACAGGGAAATTTGTCTTTATTTCAACTAGGTAGTTATTAACTAGTTAATAACTATTTAATAACTATTGTACCTAGTTAAAATAAATACAAAGTTGCCTGTAAAATAAAAATAAACCCTAAACTAGATACAACATAACTATTAGTTATATTGTAGCTAGCGTATGGTTTATTTTATAGGTAAGCATTTAGTTTTAAATATGCATTATTTAGGTAATGATAGTAATTTTATTTAGATTTATTTAAATTTTATTTAAGTTAGGGGGGTTAGGGTTAGACTTAGGTTTATGGGTTAATAACTTTATTATAGTGGTGGCGACGTGGTGGGCGGCAGATTAGGGGTTAATAAATGTAGTTAGGTTGCAGCAACATTGGGGGCGGAAGATTAGGGGTTAATAAATATAATGTAGGTTTCGGCGATGTTGGGGGCAGCAGATTAGGGGTTCATAAGTATAATGTAGGTGGTGGCAGTGGCCGGAGCGGCAGATTAGGGGTTAATAATATAATGCAGGTGTCGGCGATGTCGGGGGCGGCAGATTAGGGGTTAATAAGTGTAAGATTAGGGGTGTTTAGACTCGGGGTTCATGTTAGGGTGTTAGGTGTAGACATAAAATGTGTTTCACCATAGGAATCAATGGGGCTGCGTTAGGAGCTTTACGCTGCTTTTTTGCAGGTGTTAGGTTTTTTTTTCGCCGGCTTTCCCCCATTGATTCCTATGGGGAAATCGTGCACGAGTACGTTTTAGCAGCTCACCTCTAACGTAAGCAGCGCTGGTATTAAGGTGAGATGTGGAGCTAAATTTTGCTCTTCGCTCACTTTTTTGCGGTTAACGCCGGGTTTGTAAAAACCCGTAATACCAGCGTTGTCTGCAAGTGAGCGGTGAGCTTAAACTGCTCATTAGCACCACACTCCTAACGCAAAACTCGTAATCTAGGTGTATGTTATTGTGCCAACCATTTTACTGTGTCCACACAATCCCATATTACCACACATACTGTACTTGCCATCGGTTGAATTAGCGCAATGTGGTTTTACTCTTGCAGTACTCGGTAACACCATGGTATTGCGTCAACCAACAACCATTTTTACTTATCGTCATCGCACATACACTCTAACTCTCTCGCACATGCCCACTTTAATTTTTATGAACAAACGAACTACTGCGCTTCCCTACAGGTTACCTATATAGAAAAGTACATCATGAACAAATGTCTTTTGAAATATAGTATAAACTAATATATTAAATATGGTATAGAATAAGCTGCACCAGCCTCAGAACACCTATGATGTGCAATATTAGGCTTGGGCAGAACAGAACAATTATCAAAAGTCATAAAAGTCTCAAAAGCAGTGCAATTACTCTTACACCCGCAATACAACCAATCCTAAGGTCATACAATGGTACCCTTAATGTCCTGTGTACCTGGGTGAACGTTCGTCTTGTTAAACAAAGAATCTAAACTGTGGATGCCACTCTGTGTGATGAGGGGAAATGACTGTAGTACACCCCTGGATCGATCACTATAAGAAGATACAAAAGGGAACACAAGCGCAAAACAATCTAAGAATAAAAATGTATCAAAGCACTTCAAAGCGCAAGTATAAAAACAGACTTACAAGAAAGTCATAAAAATGTGCAAATAAGCATATCAGCATATAACCCTATGGTCTTAAAGGACGTTGCCAAATGAAAGGCGTCGAGGTTATGTGGGTCTGTGTCAACGCTTGCTAATGCCCCCAGAATCAGAACCGCTCATCAGCTTGATCACGGCTTTTACCTAGCCAGTGCTACGGAGTGGATATAGATAAAGGCTACGGCTTGCAGTCCTTTAAGATCACACGGTGATATGCTGATATGCTTATTTGCACATTTTTATGACTTTCTTGAAAGTCTGTTGTTATACTTGCACTTAGAAGTGCTTGAATAAACTTTTACTCTTAGAGTGTTCCCTTTTGTCTCCACTTTAATTTTTGGCTGCTGGCTTTGCACTATAAGTTTTTGTTTTTCAGTTTGAGTCTGTTCTGAGGCTGCACTCAGTTATTTTGTTTTTATACTATTTTAAAATAGTTTGTGTCGGCAGCAAACATTTCTTTTTAATTAAAAAAAGGGAAAGAGGGGGGCGGAGCTTGGCCACGCAGGCGGATGGCTGGGTTTTAAGTGTGCTCCTTGAATCCCTGGAAAGTATGCATACTAAAATCGGCATATATCCCTCCTAATTCCTCCAACCTTTAGGGGAGCATCGCGCTAACACATAAACCTACAAACTGACCTGCGGAGAGACCTTGCCGAGCCGTTATGGGCTCTTTATGAGAGAAGGAAGTGCGCGACCGCCATTCTGCCTGAGGCCTGGCCCTGTCTATGCACGGTAAATATATCTGCAGGCTAATTGCAACTGCCTCGCTGATGCTACCGGTGTACTTCAGACCGCACACATATGTACCGGACTCTGATCATTTGATGCGGCAACTGCCGGATGATTACAAGCCTGCTGTCGGTTTGGGTGAGTGACGCCACTACTTTTATACCCCCTTTAAACACACAGCCCAATTGAAACGGAACACCTATACCGCTGCTTAAACTAAGGGTCTATTGGTTATACAACAAATCTTACCTGAATCGCTTATACCCTAATCTGTTATACCGATACCCTCAGCATTACCACTCCGCCAGGCCCCCTCTGGACTACACACTAACTGACACTGTACCTAGGCATAATACCATCAGGCCTTCCGCGCCCAGTGCGCCTTAAGTGTCAACAGGGCCCGTGTGATAGTCACTTTTGTCGCATTTAAAGAGCACAACACCTTTGCACATAAAAACGTACTGTGGGTTTTCACGGACTTTTGTATGCTAGCCCCACTGGAACTTACTGATCTACCCCAATACCCTTACGTTACCTCAGAGGTATAATCTGCCACGTGGAGTCTTCAACAACAACACAGGGCCTTTACATGACTCAACTTTTTGGCACCCTCTTGCTGGCTGGATAGTTATGCCGTGCAAACGACAACCCAAGCCAGATAAAGCTACTCCAGTACGTACTCTCACTGGTTATCTAAAGCAGGTGGAACTGCATAGTTCTGATTTGCCCGATAGCATGGAAACTAACAGGGACACTCCATCTCCTATCATGCTGATCCCTTAGCCTTGCAACCTGTGACTAAAGAGGACCTGCAGCACCTCTCATCGAAAGAGGATATTAGAAATGCTGTTAAAGAGATGAGAAGCCTTTTCAATGAGCTGAAGAGAGATATTAATTCCCTGGACACCAGAGTGTCGCACTCAGAGGCAAAACATATACAGACATCCACTACAATTCAGCAATTGCAGTCTGACCTACAACAACAGTCTGAAACCATCCAAATTATGTCCGATAAGATTGAGGACCTTGATAATAGGGGCCGCCGCAATAATTTGAGAATCCGGGGGGTCTCAGAAACTGTCCACCCCCCAGCGATTGAAGGCTACCTACAGAGTTTATTCCGCACTCTCAAAGATACCCCCTCATCTAGCGATATCCCTCTGGAGAGGGCACATAGGGCTCTCCGAGCCAAACCACCTCCTAAATCACCTCCCAGAGACATCATTGTGCGATTCTTAAATTTTAAGGATAAAGAAGACATCCTGAAGCATGCAAGACTCAAGCAACCCATACAACATGCTGGTGAGACTCTGCAGATCTTCTCAGATTTGTCTCCAGTTACTCTGCAAAAGAGGAGAGATCTATCACACATTACAGAAAAGCTCCGGGCACACAAGATTCCATACAGATGGGGCTTTCCGGTGTCTCTGACAGCCACTTGGCACAACAAAACAGCATTTTTTCACCCAGGAACGGACCCCCAGGCTTTCTTTGCAGGCCTGGAGATTGAAGAGTCTACATCACAGCGACCCTCTACCAACAATGTTCCTCGCTCTCCTACCTGAAGGGACATTGGTTCTCTTTACACCTGCTTTTAATCAACAATGAGCGGGCCTTGCTCCTGACACTGCTGCATTCTGTATCCTTGGGAACAAGCTAAGTACTTAGATATGTTAAGTTGACTATTATTTTGTCCGCAGACCTGAACATTCAAAGAAACTGCCCTTTTCAATATGCCAGTTTTGACTTTGAATCTATGTAAGGCCCAAATTCTGAACTTCTTAGTATAACAAGTCTACTTGTTACATGATCTAAGTTATAACAAATGTCTGCCTTATTATACTGAATCTTGCCTTTCCATATATGTTATCAAGTGTTTACTAAGTTTATACAACGTTCTTTAATATATTTCTCTTGCAAAAGTTACTATATATCCCAGATAATGTGAGTTCCCTTTACTTCTTATGCTCCCCTTTCCTTCCCTTTTTTCCCCTCCCTCTCTTTTCCTTCCCCTTCCCCTTCCCCTTCCCCTCCCCCTCCTTTTCTGCTCCCTCCCCCTTCTCTCCTCCCCCCCTTCCCTCCCCCCCTCCTCCCTTTCCCCCTCCCTCCCTCCCTCCCTCCCTTCCTCCCCTCCCTCCCTTCCTCCCCTCCCCCCCCCCCCCATCCCCTCCCTTCCCCTCCTTCCCCATCCATCCCTTTCCTCTTCCCCATAACTCTGATAACCTTTTTTTTTTTATCCAGCTGGTAGATCATAGACTGATTTCCTTTTTGGGCCAAATTTTGGTTCCTTGATTTACGCGACAACTGATTTATATGACAACTGAGGATACTGTTTACGCCCTATAGCACCGCCCCCCCTCCTCATCTGCCTTTCCCCTCCCCCCTCCCCCCCCCTCCACCTCCCCTTCCCCCTTCCTTCTCCCCCCTCCCCTTCCCCCCCCTACCCTGGTGTCTTTAATGTTACCTATATTAAATTGCTGGACTATCACTAGTCTATCTAGAGAGTTACTTTTGTGTTGAGGATCTCTTAGTATATTTGATGTATTATTCTACACTCCCATATAATATGGTGAACTGCACCCCCCTAAAAGATGTTACATATTTGTTGGTTTATTGTTGAGCTTTTATATGTGCAATTATTAATGTTGCTATTACATGTCTTAGAAAATGCAAATGTCTTTTTTCTTTAATGCTCTCCCTCCTCTCCATTTCCCTCCTTCCTCTTTTCCTCCTCTCCCCCTCCCCCTCCTCACCCTTTCCATCTAACCTAAATTACCAGGCTTACTCAGCCGTCAGATCTCTAACTGAAATCCAACATGGATCACATTTTGGGCCCACTGTACTTATGACCTTCCTGGATAGGTGGTTGACACCACCATAAATATTCCCCCTACATTATTACCATTGGCACCTTCTAATATCGTTCTACCCTAATATTTTTCCCTCCTTCCCATTCCCTTTCCTCTCTCTTCTCCCTTCCTTCCCCCCCCCTCCTTTCCCTCTACAATATACTAACAGCCTATGACCATTACTATGTCCCTTGTAGTGCTTCCTTTATTTATACTTAAGCGCCTCCCATAGAGAGTGTCTATCCCCTCCCCTGATCTTCCTTCTTCCCTCCCTCCTTCTCCTTCCTTCCCCCCCCCCTTCCCTCCTTCCCCCTTTCTCAATCATTACCTCATTTCCCCTCTCCCCTCTTGTCTCCTTCTCTCCCCTTCCCCCTTCCCTTCCCCTACCCCATTGCCGTAAGGTTATGCTAACCATGGGCTGGTAAGCCTATTGGTTAATTTATTTTACATGTTTTAATGCGTACTATTTCAGGGATCATTTCCCCTATCTTCTTTCTTCTTATTTTCTATTTAGCACCTCACTCCCTTGTTGACGTGCACGTGTTTCTCTTTTCTAAACTTACCTCCCTTGCTTAGGGACGTGCCTAACCCACTTTTTCATTCTCTTATTCTTCTTTCCTTCCTTAGTGATTCTTTAGCTCCCTTCCTCCCTATATTCCTCACCCACTAACCCCCCCCCCTTCTCTGCTCCTCTCTCTCTTCCCCCCCCCCTTTTTTATTTTTTTTTTAAAAAAAATTTCTCCTCCCCCTCCCCGCAGAATGGCCCACAGGGCGAGCAAATTTGGTACTCATGGCCTAACGTTCACAACTATAAATGCCAAGGGCCTAAATGACCCGGGCAAGAGGTCCATTGCATTTCGAGAGCTTGATAGGCTCCATAGTCATATCCTTTTTATTCAGGAGACTCATTTTCGCAAAGGACATGAGCCTCAATGGTACAACAAACAGTTCCCGACAGCACTGTTTGCTTCGGGAAAGTCCAAAAAGTGTGGTGTTGGTATCCTTATTCACCACACTGTCCCATTGAAAATCACTCACACATTCAAAGACCCAGAGGGCAGGTTTCTATTAGTAACTGGCTTACTTTATGAACACCCAATCACATTGATCACAATCTATTGCCCGAATGCTGACCAGCATCGCTTCATGTCCAGAGTTTCGAAGCTGATCTTAGACCATGCAAAAGGACCCGTCTTTCTATCCGGGGACCTTAATATACCTTTGGATGTCCATATGGATACATCTAATGGATCAACTAGCGTCCCTAATAAAGTAACTAAATCTGTTAAAACAACCATTGCGAGCTTACAACTCCACGATGTGTGGAGGACTCACCATCCCTGTGACAAGGATTACACATACTTCTCTCCCCCCCACAATAAATACTCCCGAATAGATTACTTTTTCTTTGACTCTATGGGACTAGACATGGTTAGCTCTAGCAAGATTGGCAATATTACCTGGTCCGACCACGCCCCCTTATCTTGCAACATCCTATGGCCCGACTTGCCTCCCTCGACCTATATATGGAGACTGGACGACCATTTACTGGACAGACAAGACATCAAAGACGACATTCAGAAATCATTGACCGACTACTTAACGCACAATACACCATCACATACCTCTCCCTCCTGTTTCTGGGAAGCCCATAAATGTGTTATACGGGGGGAATTTCTTAAACACAAAGCCCGCATAATTAAGCAACATAGATTTAAAATGACCCAACTTTTGGACAGAGTGACTGAATTGGAGACTGTACATAAAAAGAATCCCCTGGATGAGACTACGGGCGCTTTATTGAAAAGCGCCAGGTTGGCCCTTAA